>NC_087520.1:32016920-32316920 GCF_963921805.1 Phalacrocorax carbo | reverse complement strand
TGGCAGTACACATAGACACAGTAAAAAGGCAAGTTCATGCAAGGTAAGGGAGCAGTTTCTAGGCACTGTCTGCTTCATAGATGTGTTTTTATGTCAGAACAAGAAAAAAAAATCACTTTAAAACTGTGAGCATGTGGCTCCATCTTCTGGTACCAAAGCAAAATATGTTGCTCTGGGCATAAAAGGAGGCGAGATTTCTATAGCGTTTTTATGTTAGCTGCAATAAAAGCAACAATAACAACAATGGCAACAGTAATAATAAATTAAAATACCTGCCCCTCAGAGCAAAGCCACAAGTTATTAATGTAGTTTTCCTGAAGCTACAAACCATTCTGTTGCATGGGAAGAAAACTGTCTTTTGAAACATTGTCATAAGTGTGTAGCCCCAAAATCGTCTTGTCTTCCAAAGCACACCACCACTCTCCTACATGAAAACAATGTTTGATCAGAGTGTGAACTGTGCTAGCGAAGCCTGATGCCTGTGTACATGCTGATATTGTCTCCTGTTTGTAGCTGAAGGATGCTTTTATCTGTTTCCCCCTCCCTAAAACATTTTTGGCAAAGTAGCTAAAATTCATGATACATCTCCGCAGAAACACTAGCTGGGTAGAAGTAGCAATGAACGGTTCTTTGAGGTAGACTGCCAGAAGTCAAAAGAGAATAAAGCTATTTTCTCACTTCACCAAACAGTGAATGTTGGTACAGTGCATATTGCGCATGCTTAATTGGTCTTGATTGCTCAATCTGTTCACCTTAGTAACTAATTTTGTTTTAAACAGAAGTAATTATCTTGATGCAGTGCTGTCCTAAAGCTGTTTTTCACAAGTCATTGCAAATAGGAGGCATTGCACTGTAAATGCAAAATTAAAAACATGGATCATGTGTGTTACTTGTTTTACTTCTGTGTACGTATGTTACTATGTCTCTCTTTCCCCTGGATATTGAGCGTAGGATATAAGGGACCTTATATTCTCATCATGGCCTTGGCAGCAAGGCTGTGGATCGAAACCAGAGGTAGAACTAGCCTTTACCATTCAGTGTGGTGCTTTTAAGGCCCCACACAGAGAAAATAATTTTAAATGGCCACAAGCTTGTTGATACAACAAGGTTGCATCCTTCATGGCTTGCATTTAATGTTTCTAACCTGTCCCTGCAGCCAGAGTGCATTGGACTTCCCCTTGGCACTACCTGAGGTTTCCTCCTGAGGCTGCCTCCAGTTCCTGCATTTTTTTTACCCTCCCTAATTTAACCTTCAGCTTCATCCTCTTTCACTTCATTGGTGATTCCAAGCTTTAATTTCTAGAGTCTGTGGCTCTCTCCATATCCTGTGGATTATTCTAAAGGGACATACTCGCCTGCCTGAAAGATGTCACAAGGGTAGCATCTTTCACCAACACTAACAGTAAATAAATACTACAGACCTCTCTTAATAGGAACTACAAACCCACAGCAAATCCTGCCTGGAGTGTGTTTGATAAATCCGATCTTTTGCAGACATCTGGAGACTGTGTTTGCAAATCCCCAGCCAGCTTGTTTTGTAGTCATTGTTAACATAATTCAGGTTAATGTTGTTGCCACTTATTACTTGCTAAAACACATGTGGTGCTTTATTGCTGAAAAAAAGTAGCTGCTTTGGAACAGAAGTTCTTTTAAAATCCTTCGTGGAAGTTTGCTGTTTGGAGAAACAAATGTCAAATCAATTGTCCTAGCTCTGAACTGCCATTCTGAAAATGCAGCTGTGAAAAGAGATTACTCGGGTACTGTGATGGGGAATGCATAAGAATCTAGATTGAGAATTATGTAGCAATAGAGACCCAAAATAACAAGTGGAACAAGTAAACTTTTAGCTTTTCCTGCAAAGATTTGCTTAAAAACTACTAGATCCCAGGTGAGAATGCTCATGCCAAGTTTTAAATCTCATTTGAATTTTTATACCTGTTATAATCTGATATATAACCTTGGAAATAAGTTCTCATAACAGAAATGCTGAGTCCCTTGACTATTGCCTTGCAAAAAAAGAGTTGCTGTAATAGGCTACAATTCTGAAACAAGTTTGCAAGGCTAGCTTATGTCTGCATATCATCACTGAAATGGGTCTAAGCTGGGCTCTTCACGTTATTTGAGGGTATTTGTTTGTACGTGATCAGCCATTTGCAGCTGTTCCAGTAATGTCAGCCTTCTAAGTATAACAGGCACAATCCATGTATCCTTATCCACTGAAATGTTGCCACAGGCACAGGCTTGAACACACTGTCATGAAAAGTAAAGAAGAGATTATTTTCTTTTTTCTGTCCTTATTCTTCTGTATTTCTGCACAGAAGAAATGGAAGTTCCCAAGGAGCCTGGGCTGCAGAAGAATTCCACGTGCCAGTGCCCTTTTCCCTCTCATTATCATACGCTTGCAATCAAACTCTAATTTTTGAAATAAAAAACCTCCAGGATTCTTTATTGGGACTATTAAACCTTCAATCTTCATTATTTAGGACAGCTACTTACCTCTTACTCAATGAAGCCATAATGCAACTGCTCCTATAAAAACTATCGAAATGGCTACTGTGGCAGTGAGTAGATTTTCTTCTGTGTAAAATAATCCTCTGTAAGTGAGATATAACTATCATTTACATTAATTAGGAAGCCATATAATGGGGTGTTCAATAGCTATTACATCATTTGAATTCTTCAGTGTACACCTCAGCTACCCAAGAACTATCCAGCTGAACATTTCTGAGTCCATAATTTTGAGATAATCCTTTAGAGGAAGAATATGCATGGCAGAGTGTTGCAGACAATTTCACCAGGAAAAATTCATTTTATTCAGATTTATGGGATTATTTTAACATTTACAAGAAGTGCATAATCCTAGTTTTCCCTCCCTCCCAGAATAAAACTGCTATTAAATGGAGTCCACTGTGGGGTTGATACTGTGTGTACACTAGGATATGGCCAAGGAGCTTGTAGTCATAGGTTGGTGCTGTCAGCTGCACTCACGGACACAAGAAGCATGTTTTCCTAAGCACAAGCCCAGGGCCCCAGAGCCACGTGGCTGAGCTGAGAAGCCCTGACTCACAGACAAGTGAGTGTAGTCGTGATTGAGGTTTTGTTTTTGAAGTCTTAACTTTTGCCTTTAACAAGCATATGAACACTTTAGCATTTATATTAAATTTTGGTTATTGATTTAAAATTTGTGACGTCAAGACAAAGTCATTGGACATTTCTGGTGATATCATATTTCCCAGAAACTGTTATATGAATATTATAATTAGTGTTCTAACTATGTTATTATATCTTTTTGTATATCTTAAGATTAGTGTCTTGGTCAAAAGTATGCATGTATGTCATGAGGCTAGGAGCTCATCCTGAGAGCTGAAAGAAATGAGGCTGAATTTATTAACTAATATACCAGGAAGAGATTTCTATTAACAGGCCTGTACTGCAAATCTTTAACATGCTGTTCAGCTGTCTATAGAAGGTGATGGTTATTAGAAGATTGGTCAGTGCCTGAAAGTATATGCAAATAACATGTTTTAAATCAGTGCTGTTTGGCAATATTTAGGTGCTATGGGAGTAGTTCCGAGCAGAATGAAAACAAGTAATAGCCTAAAAATAGGCTGGGGAGCAGGGCATGATAGACTGTAAAGCTTAGATTGTGCCTTTTCCTTCAGCGCCCCAGTTCAAAACTATCAGTTTTATTATTTTAGGTGATTGTATACTAATTTTTTTCTCTTCTTAATGGTTATAAGGTATTGCACTTTATCTGACTAATACAATAATAGAAAGCAGCAGAGAGCTCTCTTAACAGGGAAAGCTCTTAATTCAGTATTAAATGTTGCTGGGTTCTCTGTAGTTCTCCATAGTCCCTATCCAAAAGGTAGAGTGAGCAGAGCTAGGAGTCAAAGCCCATCTGTAGGTAGAGCACCAAGTACTGTTTGTTCTGTAGCCCAGGAGATTTGTGTTTGTCAGATGTAATTGCTTCTCTCAGCAGCAGTGGATGCTTGATCCTCTATTTTTCACATTCACTCATTAATTTAATTAAACCAGTACACTGAGGGAGATTTCTGCCTTACCAAAAGAATACATTTTCAACATGCACTGTAGGGAAGGTGATTCAGAATTAGAGTCAGTTACCACGGGAATGACAGAATTAAGGAAGGGGAGCATGCGACAAAGGTGGGTCAAACCACTGTGAAATTCCATGGAATTAGCCATTATAGACATAGAATTTGACCTGATATATAGGACCATGGTCTTGTAAATGTTGTAGCATGGTAAGCTTTGTATATCCAGTTTTTGTTTGTTTGACAAGATGAATGAAGGTGACACTGTCTCCCATAACATCCTCATAGACAAGCTAAGAAAGTGTGGGTTGGATGAGTAGACAGTGGTGTGGATAGAGAACTGGCTCAACAACAGAACTCAGAGGGTTGTGATCAAGGGGGCAGAGTCTGGATGGAGGCCTGTCACTAGTGGTGTTCCCCAGGGGTCCGTGCTGGGTCCAGTCCTGTTCAATATATCCATCAATGACCTGGATGATGGCACAGAGTGTAACCTCAGCAAGTTCGCTGATGACACCAAGCTGGGAGGAGTGGCTGATACACCAGAAGGCTGTGCTGCCATCCAACGAGACCTGGACAGGCTGGAGAGCTGGGCCAAAGGGAACCTGATGAAATTCAACAAGAGCAAGTGCAAGGCCCTGCACCTGAGGAGGAACAACCCCATGCACCAGTACAGGTTGGGGGCTGACCTACTGGAAAGCAGCTCTGTTGAGAAGGACCTCGGAGTGCTGGTGGACAACAAATTGAGCCATCTCTGTGCCCTTGTGGCCAAGAAGTCCAATGGTATCCTGGGGTGCATTAAAAGGAATGTGGCCAGCAGGTCAAGAGAGGTTATCCTCCCCCTCTACTCTGCCCTAGTGAGATCACATTTGGAGTGCTGTGTCTGGTTTTGGGCCCCCCAGTTTAAGAAGGACAGGCAACTGCTTGAGCAAGTCCAGCGTAGAACTACAGAGATGGTCAGAGGGCTGGAGCATCTCCCTTATGAGGAAAGCTGGGAGACTTGGGTTTGTTCAGCCTGGAGAAGAGAAGACTGAGGGGGGAATCTCATCAGTACTTATAAATATCTAAAGGGTGGGTGTCAGGACGATGGGTCTAGACTCTTTTCAGTAGTGTTCAATGACAGGACAAGAGGCAATGGGCACAAATTGAAACAGAGGAAGTTCCACCTCAATATGAGAAAAACCTTCTTTCCTGTGAGGGTGACAGAGCAGTGGAACAGGCTGCCCAGAAATGTTGTGGAGTCTCCTTCCCCAGAGAGATTCAAAACCTGCCTGGATATGGTCTGGTGTACTTGCTCAAGCAGGAGGGTTGGACAAGATGATCTCCAGAGGTCCCTGCTATTCTGTGAGTATTTGTTATATAGGTCAACTAATGTTCTTTACATTAGTTAGCAGGCCCTGCATGCTAACGAGCTCACCTTGGGTGCAAAAAGGCAGTACAGCTGGGCTAAGAGCCACAGCCGGCAAAGGTTAGCCTTTCAAAGTACTCAGGTGTTTTCCATAATAAGAGTGCTTGTTTGGACTTTTAGTGTTGCCAAACAGGCCAGCTGGGCATTTGCTTCAGCTGTGATGGTGTAGGAGACTGGCCTGATATAGCTGTTACTGGCTACTGGAGAACTCCTATCCTGCCAGTACTGCTCAAACCTCCTGTGGTATGTAGGCTGAAGAAGATGGGGCTGTTAGAGCTAGAAAGGAGAGCTCACAGATTGCTGAAGCTTGTACTTGTATCACCTATGGTAAGGTTATTGCAGAGGAAAAGGGAGATTCATTAGGGAAATGGTAGCGTGTGCTGAAGGAGGAGTGTGAACAGCAGGAGTTAGGAATTAGCATCTGGTGTTCTTCAAGGGAAAGGTGTCAGTGACTGCAGCAGGAATGGCAAGGTGACCAGAACTTTTTCATAGTTAGAAAACCTGTCTGTGTATCTTTCTGGGACTTGTAACTGGGGAATAGATATATGGAATTGCTTTGGTAAAGGGCTGAGGAATTGCCCTGTTTAGATAAAAGCAGTGCCACCCTGGTTTTGGGAAGATACGGCTCCTGTTTTCTGAAAACATGCTGCTGATGCAGAGGAGCAAGATGGTGTCTCAGGCCTAATGCAGCACAGAGGGTACTGCCTGACATCCTAGCTTTGTTTTAAGTGAATTTTAAAAGGAGTAGAAGGAGGTGTAGAAAAAAACTAAGTGAACTGTTCTGGTTATAGGAGGCAAAGCATGCTATTTAAGAAAGGAATTATAGGTAAACATGTAAGTTAATTGATGGCAAACCTGTCAGTAGTTCTGTGGTGCATGCTGGTTCTTTGGCACATGCACACCTACAGAAACACCTGGCAGAGTGTGGGCCTGGGCTGCTCTGAGAGCTCTGTCACAAGCTCAGTGTTTCCCAGTCACACTGTCAAATGCCCAAGGACACCATTTTCCTTGGAAAGTGAAAAACTTTGATAATTTTTAGATGGTATGCTGGGGCTTTTGTTCACTTCTCATGGACTGCTTCCTATTTGTAGAATGTCAGTTGTTATCTCTAAATCTTTTATAAAAGCTTTATAACTACCAGGAGTAAAGAAAAAGTGCTAACGTGGAGAAGCCCCCATGCTCTGTCCCAGGTCAGAAATTTATGTTCTCTTTTTTTGCCTCTCTAAAAGGTTGGGTGGCTTGAATACAGAGAGTTAACATCAGCTATGTGCTGCTGTGATTTCAGTGATTTAACATGAACTTGCCAAGGAGACTCCCACGAGGTTTTTATGGGTTTCCATTGTATTGCTGTGTAATCCATCTTTTAGAGGAAGTATTAAAAAAAACCTCAAATAGAAAATTTGATGTGTTTTCTTGGGTGTGACTTGGCTTTAATTTCAAGCACTTCCTACAATGAATTATTCTGAAGCTCTAAAGAGACATTATTGGGGTTTTTTCTGTTTTCCCCTTCTTGATTAAATGTTGAAAATTTAGTAACTGGATTATTTACAATTATTTCAGTTCAGACTGGTTATAAATATGTGCCTTTGTATATATTATTTATACATAGTAATAGGAAAGCAGAAATGTGTGTAACATAGTGAGAGAGTATATTGTTCATTGTTGTTTGTTATTTCCTGGTTAGCCTTTTCCTTAGAGTTCAGGTATTAAAAAGTCATGAAAAACATGTCTCTGCTGCATGCAATTTGGAGGTGAACATGTGAATGAAGAGGCATATTAGAGACAGCTGTGATTAGTTCTCCAATTTTCTAATATTAAATCCATTAAGTATTTACTGTCTCAGCTAATGAAGAGATGGGGAATGGTCATGAATCAGCAAGGGAGGGCTGGTGAGCAGACATTTTCACGTTACCCAGTTTCTAAGGAAGTTTCCTCACAAGGAATGAGGAGTTTCATGTGTTCTAGTGAAAGAGGAACACAGAGCCATGTTCTAAAGAAAGCAGATGGGATGGGGGTTTTGTTCAAGGAGCTGATGGGTAGATGGTGATACCAGTGGACTGTGGGAGTGATTTAGCTTAAGTGATTTATGGGGGCTGTTTGGAACACTTCACTGAGTCATTACAAAAAGGCCTCTTCAGGTGATTTACCAACTGCAGTAAAGGCGTCTTGAGTGCATTGGCTGTTCAGCTGTTTTGTTATTCTTCATTTGTCATCTGTCTTTATGTGCTACTAGCATGTGATTACCTTGAGGAGACCTTTGAACATCTCTTCTGCACTCTTCATTGTAAATAATGAATACCTTGCTATTATTTATTGGAAGGGACTGATAGGCACTGTTTGTCTTTTTTTCAGTTGCTGAAATAGTTTAAAAAAATGGAAGTGCCAGTAGCTATGGGAAGCTGTATCATATTCACCTATGTGTCCATATGGTAGAATATGGCATGTCCTTCACAACACAATGAAACATGATTGTGCCAAATTCCAATTTGTATGGCATTCCCATTAATGATGTCTATTTAAGACATCCATTAAAGTCCCTTAATGTTAATTAACTGGATTATGCCAATAAAGTTCTATTAGCTTCCCCCTATTAATTTAATATTACAGGCATTTAACAGATGTCTTAATTAGATATTACACTGAGGCTATGAGCAAAGTTAAAATTAGGTCATTGCCCAGAAAAGTATGTTTCTGCTATGATTTATGCTTTCTACCACTTTGGTTTTTTCCTTCTGGCCTCTCACAGAAAGGATTTAATTCCAGAGAATGTTGAGAGGAGTAACACATAGTAGGTGGAATAATAACATTAACATATCTTGTTGTTACTTCACAGTAAGAGTAAGTTGGCTGGGAGTGTTGATCTGCTTGAGGGTAAGATGGATTTACAGAGGGGTCTGGACAGGCTGGTTCAGTGGGCTGAGGCCAATAGTATAAGGCTCAGTGTCGGGTCCTGCACTTGGGTCACAACAGCCCCATGCAATGCTACAGGCCTGGGGAAGAGTGTCTGGAAAGCTGCCCGGTGGAGAAGGACCTGGGATCAGTGCTGGTTGACAGCCGGCTGAACATGAGCCAGCAGTGTGCCCAGGTGGCCAAAGCGGCCAACAGCATCCTGGCTTGTATCAGGAATAATGTGGCCAGCAGGAGCAGGGAAGTGATCATGTCCCTGTACTTGGCACTGGTGAGGCCGCACCTTGAATATTGTGGTCGGTTTTGGGCTGCTCACTACAAGAGGGCCATTGAGTTGCTGGATTGTGTCCAGAGAAGGGCAACAAAGCTGGTGAAGGGTCTGGAGAGCAGGTCTTATGAGGAGAAGTTGAAGGAACTGGGCTTGTTTAGTCTGGAGGAGGCTGAGGGGAGGCCTCATTGCTCTCTACAACTACCTGAAAGGAGGTTGTAGCGAGGTGGGTGTTGGTCTCTTCTCCCAAGTAAAAAGTGGTAGGACAAGAGGGAATGGCCTCAAGCTGTGCCAGGGGAGGTTTAGATTGGATATTAGGAAAAATTTCTTCAGTGAAATTGTTGTCAAGCATTGGAACATGCTGCCCAGAGAAGAGGTTGAGTCATAATCCCTGGAGATATTTAAAAGATGTGTAGATGTGGCGTTTAGGGATATGGTTTATTGTTGGACTTGGCAGGGCTAGGGTAATGGTTGGACTTTATGATCTTAAAGGTCTTTTCTAACCTAAATGATTCTGTGATTTCCCTGTATAAGATATACATATCTAGAAAAACCACTGTTTTCACCATCTCAAGGGTGGTACTTCATATAATTGCAACCAAGATTTATTTCCATACCCACTGCTTTATTTCCTGACTTCAAAGGGGCCAGAGGAGCAATCTGTTCTTCCTGAAAACCAGTATTGCCCATGCTGATTTCAACTGATCAGAGTCTGGTGCAGTGATGCTGAATCTGATCTGCGTCTGAGGGATTGTGCCAGAGAGGTGCAGCTTTCCTGTAACCTCTCCCAGCAACAGGTCCAGAAAGCAAGTAGATGCTTTGGAGGCCAACTGACTGAAGGCTTACTGGCACAGTTAGTGCTTTGATAGGACTGGGGAGTGTTGGAGGTGTTGATGTTCATTGGCTTTCTCATGGCAGATGAATAGCTTGCATGCTCTGCAGTTCACAGCCTGGCCTCCTAGCCCTAGTACTAGGCTTTGGTGTGTAGTGTGTGTGTGAGAACTATGTTCTCTTTAAAGAAATGACCATGATTGTCTCTGAACACTTGAATGGTGGCAGGGAAAAACTCCTCTTCTAGGATACGGGTCTTTCATTTGATCCTCAAACTGAATTCATAATTTAAAGGTAGCTTTCAGAAGCTTTCAATTTATAACAGAAACACCACAGAGGCTTTTATAATAGAAAAATGTTAAGTGATCCAAATACAGGGTCACTTCTACCTCCCAAACAAGTTAAACCTGCCTAGTTGATGAAACTGTAATCTGGGCAGCCAAAAAGGTATCTTGGAAGTATATAGTGTTAAAAAAAAAAAAAAGAGAGAAAAAGGGGTTGAGGATAGATGAAGCACACGCACTCAAAGATGAACAAGTCTCCACTGGTACAAGTATGGGGTCTCCATAACAACCACTGTTGCGGACTGCTGCAAAAAGCAAGTATTTATAAAAGGTTTAAACATTAGAAGCTTTATCACGAATGGTGCTGTATTAAGGGTGGTTGGTGAGCTTAGACTTACATTATGAAACTACCCAACTTCTTATGTTCCAGTGGTGTAGTGCTCACCAACAGGTGATATAACAAGTGCCATCCACACTCGCCTTCTTAAAAATTATGTAACAAGTATATTTTAATAAGAATAAAGGTATCTTTTTAAATGTATAACACAGACACCATGTCTAAATATATATAAAAATAGGCTAAAGCTCTATGCATAGAGGTTAAAACTTCATAAAGCAATTTTGTAGGTAATTGAAGTACAAGACTGCATGGGGGACACTTCCCTCTGAATTTCTAGTTTCAGGTGCTTCCCTTGCATGTGATGTGTTGTGTTCTCTGTACTCTGGCATGATATATATTTACTAACATAGACATACTGATTTAATCTTAAAGCAGTATGTAATTAGTAAGCACCTGGTAAACAAACAGCTTGCAGGGCTGCATTACATGTTTAGTGTGTTCATATTTTCACTCATATACATGTAATCTGTAACAATAATGACCACAGGGAAGGAGACAGTCAAGGTAAAACCTATCAGTTGAAACAACTTGCTTGCATATACTCGCACCAGGCAACGATGTTCATGTTAGTCCAGGAACAATGATTATGTCAGAGCAGTTGTCATCACCTACAGTCTCATTATGATCTTATAATAGGCAGATGGAGCCCAATTCATACAGAAGGAACAATAACATTTATAGCAGAGTTAAATTTACACAATGAAAATTTTATAATGTATGATTACAAATTGAAACAGGAGTCAGGTAACCAATACTAATCATATAAATTTAATAAAAACCAGAATGTTATATGCAAATAACAAAACGGATATAACAAACTGAGTCTGAGAGTGCTTAAAAGACTATAGATAACTAGTCATTCTTCAGTAAGAAGAAATGCTTTAGAAAAATTTCACATAGCTATTTAATCTGCCAGAAAACGTGGTCTTTAAATGGCAGGAAACCAGCAGACATTTCTATTAGTACTTCTGATTTTCCATGAAGTCATAGGTCAATAGTTCCTTTCAGCTTGAACTTTTTTGCAGATCGTTCACTCGCTCTAAGCTGGAACTTGCTTCCATAGATGTAGGAAACGAATCCATCAATCTCCAAGCTGAATATGTTGTTAAGTTTGGGAACAACTGAAAATGCAGAAGGAAAGAAATTAACAAAAGATATCCCCTGGTACCTCAGCATCTTTTCGTATTATTCACGTGTAGACTTGAGGTTTGCCACACTTTCAAGGTTTTTATGCTTTAGCAATAGAAGAAAAATAACCCAAACTTCTAAATGTTAAACTTCAGTAATTAAAGTTAGTCCTCTTTCAGGAGCATGCAGTATGTGTTGCATAGAGCACCTAACATGAATCAGAAATGCATTTTATTTTTAATTGCTCACTTCTAATGAGACACTTTTGCAGTAAGATATTGGGCTGTTATGCAGTCAGTAAAGACACTGACTTCTGCCACTCTATGCAAATAAAAGCACTGCTATAAAACACTGTACTCAGACATGTAAGATGAACAATGTTCTTAAGAAACTTCTGATTATTCAAATTGTGAAAATTGCAAAAAAAACCTGTCTTATACCTTTTAATTTGTCCTCTTCAGTGATAATTTTGAAGACATGTTTAAATTCCTGTAGAATGATTCCTGTTATCCCAACATATGAGGGGCACTTTGATTTTGTGACTGAAAGAACAGAAGTATGTATGAATTAGAAAATTTCAGATGCAGGCAGTTTATTTGCTCTTCTGTAGCTGGCTCATGATTGTTTAAAACTAGTTTGCAATATTCTGAAATAATGCAATTATAGTAATTGCTGGTAAAATTTGTGGCTAAACTTTGCAACTAACACCAGGATTTTCAAAAGCAGTTGAAAAGTAATTAGCATTTGTAAGTAGCGAAAGAATTGATCAACAGCTATGTGATTCTAGAGCTAATCATACTAAAAGGAATTTAAAAACAAGCACCTGAAATATAGGAACTTCAGATCATTTTCTAAAAGAAAACAAACAGAATACCTGTAACAATAGCTCCATGGAGATCAGCTTTTAGCAGTTTGCCCTGAATCATATGTGGTTGCCTTGAAGGAGAGGGTGGGATCAGAAAAGAAGGAAAGATGATTATATGGAAAATTAGGTTTACAAAACATGACCATGATTATTGAAATAATGACCAAAGCTTACAGAAATACTACATATCCTTATCAAGTAATTAAGATGTTTGTAGCAGTAACTTGGTAAACCTGGAAACATCTACTAAAACAAAACCACACTAATTTTAAATATCTCAGCTTACGCATCTGGTTTAAGTCCGTGACATAGGTCTCTGATGTACTGTTTCCACAGTTCATGTAGTTGTAGAAAGATTGCGTATCTGCAGTAAAAATACATGAAGTATTATACAAGAACTTAATTGTAAAAAACAAAAAATCTATGGCTTGATTATGGAAGTAATCATATTTACAACAGAGGTAAGACTAACATTTATAATTTTGTAATCGGCTCTCGTAAGTCACTCCAGGCAACAGGCTTCCTTTTATAAAAAAAGCACAAACTAAATATGCTGCTTCCTATCAGTCCAAAATGGTGATGTGTTTTGGAGGATGACACTGAAGAGAGTTTCTATTCTGTACCTCCCCACTTACTTCACATTAGCAGCAGCAGGCAGGGGTTTTATTCAACATTTTGTTTGAGGAACCTGATGCAGAATTTTGACTCTCTGGTCACAGGCAGTCTAACTTTAAAAACTGAAATCAGAAGTGACTGTGTTCGGGTTTAATTTCTCGTTATATTTGGTTATGCAAAAGGGAAGAGAATCAGTAACAAACGAATGAATTTTCCAACTACACAGACAAAATAAATGCTTTCCTATGGTGAAATGTCACAAACTCAGTCTCAGGCTGATGTTATATGCTGAAGGGTGAGTATCCACATGTACGTGCTGCTGCTTTTCCATACTCTTGATGTACTTCCTACTTTTACTACACAAAAGAAATACTGGAGACCTTACCTTTGTTGTTTGGGTTCAATTTCAAAAAGATGCATTTCCCGCCTTTGCTTAGCAGTAAAACCTTTGAGTTTCTTCCTCTTTTGCTTTGTCTTTTTTTTGGAATAATGCTCAAGAACTACAGCTTTCCGAGTTAGTATATCCTGGATAGCTTCATCTTTCTTTTTTGGCATACTGCGCTTCAGGAAGGCATTTACAAAGGCTTTGGCCTCTTCTGGTCTTTGAGGCTAAAGATATTTTAAAAGATACTTTAAAATATTAAATTAAGAACATGTTGCTGACCAGTAGTTTTATCAAGTTGACAAAATCACCAGGGGAATTGGAGATCTACACAAAAGCAACAGTGAAGGTGCTATCCCGAATAAATCAGAATTTTCTTCTAAGTAATAGCAATGAACCATGTGAGCCTGGCAAAACAGGATTTGTTGGCCAGAGAAGGGAGCTGAAAGATAGTAAGTAACTTTTTTTACAACTATACCCTTGAGGAGAGCCAAGAGACTGATAGTGTCTTTTGATGTGGGATGTCCCCTTCTGAGAACTCGGTGATAAAGTGTATGGGCAAAGAGAACAACTAATTGGGATGTTGACAAGATCTAAACCTAAATGTCCTTTAGCTGAACTATCCTCGTTGTAATACTAAAAATCATGCCCATAGGCCAAGACATTCCTTCCCCCCCCCCTCCAATTAAGCCCCTCACTCTCCAAGCATGTGTGGTAAATTAAAGGGAGCTGTACCTTTAAGTTGAAATGAGCAAAAAACTAACCAATTATTAGCTGGGGGGTGTGAATATTAGCTGTGACTGACACATGTGACTGTATAAATGCCTCGTACCGGCCCGGTGCGGGTACTGCCCCAGCGGGGTACCCCTTAGCGCACGATGGGATGGAACGACGCCCCCGCTCGGGGTGTCGCTGGGCGTTTCGCGCCCCGGGCCAACGAACCCGCCTTTCGGGGAAACGAAGGCAAAGCATTCGCCTGCTGAGGTTGCCCTTATCTCGCGTCGGTTTCGCTGACGCCGCGATTGGGGAAGAAACGCCCGTTTTCGCATTCCGTGTGAGCCGAGAAAGGGACTCACCCGCGCCCCCCCGCCCCTCCCGCCTTGGCAGGGTTTGTGCGGGGCTGGGCGAGGTGAGAGCCGACATGGCCTCGGCAGCGCCGCTCCCGAGACACACAAGACACCCACACCCCCGCCGAGCCGGGGCTCCGCGGGTGGGCGGCGGTACCTGGAGGCGCGGCTGCCCCATCTCCTCCGGCGGCAGGCGGCGGTACAGCTGCGCTGCGGGCAGGGGGGGGGGGAGGGGGGTCAGGCGGGGCCGCCGCGGCGGGGACACACATTCCCCCACCTTGCTTGACAGGGCCCCTCCCGGCTCCCGCCCGCGCCGGGCCTCCCCTCCCCTGCACCGGTGTCTCACCCTCCATCGCGCCCGCCGCTTCCGGCGCAGGTGGTGATGGAGGCGGCGGAGGCGACGTGCGCTTGCGCAGAGGCGGCTGGCGGCAAGGGGGCGCCCGCGCCCCGCTGCCGGTTACGCCGTGATCGGGGACAGCCCCGCGTTGCTCGTCGAGTCGTCCTGGCGGGGCGCGGCGCGGTGCCGGGCAGCCCGCGGCAGGCAGGTGACTTTGCTATAATTGCTGTGTGCTGAAAACACCTCGCAGCGGTGCCCGGGGCGTGAAAAGGCGGCGGGGCCGCCGGGAGTGCCTCGCCAGGCCGGACCCTGGGCGCCACTCGAACCCGGGCTAGGCCAGGCCTAGCCCTCGCGCAGGCCGCGTGTGCCCCGGGGCGGCTCCACGGCGCGCTGCGTGGGCGCGGCGGCAGCTGCCGGCGGCGCGAGGGAGACCCAGCCCGCTCCCGCTGGTGTTGCCCGGCGCCTGCACGGCAGAGTCGTGAGGGACGGGGAAAGGGATGTCAAAGCGTTTTCAGCAACCGGGAGCCAAAAAAGGGGGGGAATTATTATAGTCCGTGTGCTGAAAAGCTTTTATAGAGAGTTTATACTACTTGGCTATCAAAAGAAATACTATCTTGTCAGCATCTCCCCTGCTGCTGGTTAAGGTAGTAAATCCCAGCCTTAACCTCCAGTTTCAGAGGCTGTGCTGCTGGAGGTGACCAGGACTCCTGCGTGTCCTGGAGAGAGGAGCCTCCCTGTGCATACCAGTGTCTCCGGGTTATTGCCTAATGTGGCTGGCAGTGGGGTCTCGGAGAGCTTGGTGGCACACATAAATCACAAACCATGCCTGACTCTGGTTTAGAGAGAAGCCATCGCTAAGATCAAAATCCAAAGAAAAAGATGTAGAACAGGCAAGTGGCATTGCTTATTGCAACTATGACGTTCTGCAAAGAGGGAAGCTGCGGCCAGGGTGGATTGTTAAATTAGCCATTTAACGTAAGCTAGATAGGGGCCATTTAATACCTTCAGCTTCTGTCAGGGGTCTGAACAGTCACGTTACTACTATTATGCAAGTCACAGGTTTATTTCAGCAGAGATTGGGATACAAAATTAACATTATTTCTAGCCACAATCAAAGGAATAGCCTTTATAAAATTTTATAAAATGAAATCTGGCTATTTTTTCTCTATCTTACACTAACAAATTCTCTGACTTGGGAGAGCAAGTTGAGCACCAGATATTTCAGTTACTATCATGGGAAAAGTTCTTTTAAAAAAGCCTTGCCATCATACCGTGTAAAATGCAGGCCCCCACATTTTCTCCAGTCATCCACCACTTCAATGTGATCGTGTAAGCTTGGAGTAGCCAAGTCTGTTGTTCAAGTATCGATTTGCTAGTGTCCTTCCCAGAGTAATGGCATCACTTTAGAGTCTGGACACGGTAGTGACATGCAGCCTGGACACATCAACCCTCACTGCTTCTCCCTCGTCCTCCAATTGCTCCCACTGGAGGTGCTGGGACATCTGTTTCCTCCTCCATCCTGCAGCCCCCTCACCTTTCTACCTTCTGTGGCCTCATTTGTTCTGCAGATCTCTCCCTGCCCAGGATTTACAAACACGGTGCTGGAGCCAGCCACTGCTCAAGCTCCCCAGGCCGTGGGCAGGCACAGGCCAAAGTTCTTCTCATCCTACTTCTCTTGGCAGGAAAGAGAGTTTTTTTCCTAGTCCCAGCCTATCCTTCAAGGCCTCTCCAGCCATAGCTGTTGCTGCCATTGCAGGTACCTGGCTCTCACATGCTCCTGTTCAGCTGTTCTGAGCAGCTAACAGGCTGTCATATGCTACCGTACTATGCCTGTAGTCACACACACAGCAACATAAGATTTTTGTTTAAAATCTGTCCTTGTGTTTCTGGCAATCAAGGTCAAAAAATCAGGAAGGTGGCGTTTGCTGTGGAGTTTACCTGCTCTGATATGTCACTGCCTCTCTCCACCTGGATCATGACAGTGTCTTTCTCCCTGCACAACACAGAGGTACTTTGAAACCAGAGCAGTCAATTGCTTTTCCTTGCCAGCCTAATCCCAACTTGTGCTGTCCTCTGCTCAGACATGATGGTTGTCCAAATACAGAAGAGGTTTATATTCTTGTCACAGGGGGCATATTGGCTTAGCAGATAATTAAGTACTGCTTGGTAAAGGATACCGAGGGAGCAAGTTACTGAGACAGGATATAGGAAACGTGATGATTTTGTTGAGTGCTGCTGTGGAGCACAAAGTCACTAATGTGATCCCTAACAGGGAATTAAATTGTAGATCTCCCTCTATGTGTGTAATGAAAAAAGGGCTGGTCTCTGCAGAGTACTAAGTGTGGGTACCGATGGGTTTGTATTGCAGACCTCCTGGCAGTTAAGTACATTGCCACAGCAAGCAGATCTCTTGGCTTTACAAAGCATGGACTCCTTGAGTTGTCATTGCTGCTAAGAAAAGATCAGTTTTCATGAACGGAGTACCAAGGTAAGTGCTATAGGTCTTCAGGGCCATATGAGCGCTCCTGCACTGGATTTATGCTGCAATTCCTAGGGCGCTTCAGGGATTAATAGTCAAATCAGTGTTGGTGGTGCTGGTGGTTTAAATCCAATGATCCAGGCTAAACTGGTGCCTGGGGAAGCCAATCTCCTCCAACAGCTCTACATCTTCATTTCTTAATTTATCTTCAGATGTAATGTCTGAGGGAGCGAGATCAGCGTGTGTGAGTCCCAGCAAGAAGGCTCTGCATCCGGGGTCAAGAATCCCATCAAATAAATGTGAAAAAGATTAGGCAAAGAAACTGAGAAACCAGAGAATATACAAAGACAGCTTGTAGATGAAAGAGAGTCGGCTCAGAGAAATGAGAAAAGATGAGTAAAATGTGAATATAAAATTAAGTGGAAATATGGAAACGAAATAATTAGAATGCATGTTTCCAAATGTGCAGCGTCACCTGCTCCACCTGTCTTAGTGTCTTAGACTTTTGAAGCTTTTTACTTCAAGATCACCTTGGAATAGGTTTATAGTGATATAAATCCCTAATATATATTATTAATACTAAGTTATAGATGTCAACGTTGGCATTTCTTGTTCTATTAAATCTGTGTATGGCTTTAGTTATTGCTCTCTAAAAATAATTTAAGAAAAAACTATGCAAAAACCCAACATTGAAGCAATCTGACTGTGTGCACTAGGGGGCCACATTGCTGTACCTGTAGGTACTGTTGAATTACAGTGATGAGGAAAAAAATCCCACGTGCGGGTGAGGCTGGGTAACAGCAGTGTCCTGGGGAAAGTTGAGTGAATGTGGGGGCAATTACAGAAAAAGCTTTGTATCGAGAGTCACAGAGAGCTAAAACTTGAGACGTAAAATGACTGAAGACAGTAATTAAAGACATTTTTGTGGCACAAGAATGGAAGGTAAGTTTTTTTAAAAAAAGTAATTATGAACTGAAGCGAGAGGTGAGCAGAAGTATGTGAAGTTAACGGATGTGTGTAAAAAGTGACTGAGCTATAATCACTGTTATGCTTTTGCTGATTGTTATTGATGCAGGAAATAAATACCGTAATTCTCCAGAGGGACTGTCTCAGCAAGAATTTGAGATCTGAAGATCAGTGTAGTTTATTCCTCATGGCCAAATTGTATTAGCAGCTGAACTTGGCCCGTAGGGACAGCTGTACTGGTGAAAATAATGTCCATTTAACCCCCCCCGATCTGATTTCCTCTATCCAAATATCAATTTCCAGCCCCTTTCCTAGGTTGTGCTGAAACAGCACGCAGCCAAGTCCCACGGCTGTCCCGCCACCTCCTGGCCACATTTTGCCGCCTCTCCGTGGCTCCTTTTCCTCCTTCTGCTGACCTTTTTTGGTCTGGTGGGGAGCATGGGGCCTCTTGTTTTTGGGGCCTTTGGCTGACCGTGCCCTCCATACGTGGCTGTCTCCTAGCTCTGGCCGTGCGGAGCCAGGGCGGTGCGGCTGTGCCATGTGCAGGATGTTCTCTAGCATTCCGTGCTTGCAGTTCCCTGGAAAAACGAGTCCAGGGGAGGGTCGTATCTGGGGGGTGGCGGTGGGTGGGCAGGGGGAGAACAGCGTTCAGCTCAGCTGGGCAGAATGAGTCGGTGATGTTAGTAGCTTGAGTTTTCAGTTCATAACAGTGCCAGTTTACTAGGGGAAAATGTGAAAGTTTTGTCTGGGGAAGTGCAAACTCTTGCATTATGGGTTTGCTTGACTGATTTTAGACAGCTGGAGTTGGTTAATGAGTGTCACCTTTTGATGTACCTGTTATCCCACAAATGTTTCTTTTCCATATATTCTTCCGTAAGTTTTTCTGCTTTATTAGTGCGCCTTTAACTCATGGATTAGGATGAGGCGTGCCCTCCCACCCCCGCATTTGATAACTGTTTTTTCCAACTGAAGGTTCATTATTTCCTTACAGTCCTGGCTCCTTGTCACCTGAAGCTGCAGGTGTCACTTTAGGGTGAATGAAAGAGACTGGCTTTTCTGTGTGTGAAGAAAACAAGAAAGTGCTTGGCAACATAATCCGAATATGAATTTGGAATACATTGCACAGAAATCAGAAAGCAACTGATAATCACAAAATGTTTTTAGAAAATTCCAATTATTTAAATGCCGGGTTTTAAAACGAAAACAAAGCCACAAGCAGGCTTTGTTGGAAGGCTGGTTGCAGGAGCCCGGGCCCTGTCACTGGGGCTGCTCTCACTAGAGGGCAGCCCGAGACTGGGGGTTGGCTGCCGGCGCCAGCCCTGGGCATCCCGCAGCTGGGCGCCGGCCTGCCGTGGGCTTTCTGTATGTATTTCTACACGTTGTTGTAATTCAGCCAACTGTTTCGAGTCTACATTTAAAAATTGTTTATTCTTTTGGAATAAATTTGCCTGTTTGCAGCTTTTTTTGGCATACCGGACTCTAGTTCTCCCATACATCAACCTCTTCTGCATCACAGTAAAATTATCAGTGGAAAGAGGATTTTGAAGGAATTAAAATTCCCCACAAATTCAAACCTTTTTTTAAAACACTAATATATTCTTATATTGAAATAAGAAGCTATGTCCTTAGAATATCTGGAGTTAACTGCTGCTCACCAGAACTACCCAGCCTTGCCTCGCAGAGCAGTGCTAAGAAAGCAACACTTGCTCCCCAAAACAGTAACAAGGAGTCAGTAAGCAGAGGCGTTGGCAGCTGACATTTGGTTTCCCAGTGTGCTGAGATCACGTATGATCCAAACACATGTCAGGATGACAGACACCACTGCTGCTCCTGAACAGCTTGTATTTACTAATTCATACCAGCATTCTGCATTCATGTATTATTCCATGACTTACAGTCTGTCTTACAGTCATTACTTCTGCCGTTCTTTGAATCTAGTTTAGATCTCATTGAATATTTTATTTTAAAACATAATTAACATTGGCTTATATGTGATAGGGATGTAGGATGCAAAATTAGTATTAAAAATGATAAATTATGAAGTGGTACTAGTTATTAGAGTTATAGCAGATTGAACAGTTTAACATATTACATTTGGTTTTGGTTAAACTACATAAAATTGACGTAACTCATTAAAATTTCAAAAGAATACAAATAAAAAAGGTTTTAGGCTCAAAAATCAATTGTGTTGGATTTTTCCTAAAAAATGTTCAGATGTTTTTCTAGAAAAGGGTTGTCAAATTCTGCAGGCCTGTATGACATGGTTTGGTTGTCTTGACTTGGCACTTCAACCATGGTAAGTAAGTTTTGGCCAAAAATACGTTAGTACATATTGCATGTTACTATTCGTAATGGAGTGCAATAGACAGATGATACCTCGATGAGCTTCCTGCTGCAGTGTGGTGGCTGCTGCAGTATTTGTGCATCCCTGTCAGCCAGGGCGCTTCCTCTGGTCACCTCCAAATCTCCTGGCACTGCCAGGCCAGCCACAGGCTCAAGGACCGCACACAGCGAGCTCCTGAACATAAATGAGAGTTTTACCTATGCTGTGTGTAACTCAGCCTTGGGGCTCTGGAGTGAGACAAAGGAGTTTTTGCTAGGACTAAGGTGACAGGAAGGAAGAGACACTTTTCGCACAAGGCTTGTGTTAAAATAATTTATGTTTCACTGAAGCATCTTTTGCTGTGTTTCCCAGAAAGTGCTTAAGCACTAACTGCTTGGGTCGGAGTCCAGGGAGAGGGCATCTGCCAGCTCAGGGGGCTCTCGCTGGGACCATGGGGCTGCTCCTGCCACCCCGACCCACAAAGGAGCAGGAGGCTGTGGCCATGCAGGACTATCTGCAGCGCAGCCACCTCCTGTGCAGTGCACTGTCAGCAGGTGCTTCATGCCAAACAGCCAGCGTGCCTGGAGTTAGGAGCTGGGATGAAATCCCAAGAAAGTTGAAAAGGTTCATTAAGTAAACAGATACAAATTTTCGTTTTTGTTCTGTAATGAGGCATGTTTCTCAAAGGCTTCACTATCAGGAAGGCCCTGTTCCTGCCAGATTCTTTCAAAGTAACACAATTAGGCAGGCTGTCAGGAGTGAACGATTCTTTTTAATAAAATGAGTCAGCTTGTGCTCTCCTTGTCCAAGTGATGTGTTGCTGAGTCCACACACATGAAGGCCGCATCTGCTGAGGCACCACGTAGCTCCAGGTCCAACTGGTTTGAATGTGTCTGTCACAACGTGCCAACTCAGGTGAGTCCTGTCCATGGGACATGTGTCTTCACAAGTGCAGGTTGTGCGACCCAGAGAAAAACAAGTGGAAACTATTTGTCTGTTGGCATTGGGCTGAAGGAGCCCTGTGATGTCCCTTTTGCCATAGTCAGCACCTGAACTAACAGTGTCCTGAGCTGCTGCCTCAGCCCGTAAGAGACAACAGCTGCTTTACCCAGCTGTTATGGAGTGGTGCTTAGTCACACACGTTACCTATAACCCTAACACTGGCTGTGACTATGCTCGTAATGCATGGAGGCAGCTTTTTTTTTTGTTGGTTTTTTTTTTAATTTAGCATTCCTGGTATCTACATTAGCTTTTTAGCAACCAGTTATAGGAGGCACTGGTGACAATATAAAGTTGGGCCCAAACCATCAGAAGGAATTCAGGCAGATCCCCTCACTGGACTGCAACGGGAGGCACTGAGCCATGTCCTCAGGTGTCTCTTGGCATTTCCACTTGAAGTTTTCTTACATGGGAGGGTGAAAAGTAGTCTCAGCATCTGGGGGTTTTGACTCCCACTGCAGGTGAGGCCTTTATGAGCAGTGGTCAGCTGCTTGTACAGAGCTAGTGAGGCTTCCAGCTCCACAGCTGTAATCTGATTTCTTCTGAACTGCTGGGCAGTGAGGGGGTTAATGCTGCTGGCTTGCTTTGATAATTGGGGGGGGGGGGAAAAACCTCCAAAGCCAACAAAAAAACCCCAAACCACCCCGCTTGAGGTCAGTGCTCTAGGAAGTGCCTTTTAAAGAACAATAACCTGGTGCAAGAGAAAAATACTTCATCCATCTCTTAGGTAGAAATCTGATAAACCACAGAGGGAGGCAGGTGTCCAAGGAAATAAAAGTAATAAATGTGGCTGCAGTTCTGGAGTGAGCTAGCCTGTCAGACTGGTAATTAAGTGAAAGCCCCTGTCAGGAAATGCTGGAAGCTAATAGATATACATAGAGATGGCAATTCATTTGCCTCAGCAATATATGTTAATTTTAGCAAAAGATTAATTTATACATTTTGCAGTGGGACAGAATGGTGGGGGTGAAAGCAGGAGAGCTTTCATCATGCCAGTGATTATTTCAGGTGGTAGAGATTATTAAGCATTTTATACTTCTTAAAAACGGAACACTGGGGGAGAATGGGAGAGGGAGAATGTTTAATTTAAGCAGATCCTCAAATCAGAATTAGCTAATCGCAGACTTATAACTAACCAAAACCACATTTGCAGGCAGCTGCTGGGGATCCTTTGCTTTGCCACAGCTCAGTAAGTACAGAGCCCTGGTTAGCAAACAGCCTGAGCTTGAGCCGCTTGGTGTTGGTGTGGTTCTTTTAAAAAAGGTTTGCAAGAGTTACACGAGTGTGAAATTGGGAGTGCTGCAGTGGTGAATCACACCTTTGGGAAGAACAGCTGTCACTTGAGACCATGGCAAGCTTAGGGATGCTTTGGTAGGTGAACAGAGGAGCTGCAGGAGAGGACTGACTTATATGCAAAAGCACCTGGCAATTATTAGCAGACTGACATGTGCTGTCAGGGTTTGGGGCAATGAGTAAGCCTCTGCTCAGGCCCACAGCAGCTTTAGTGATGCGGCACTGACTGCTGACAGAGCTGCCCAGCTCCTGATTTGTGGTTGTCCTGTTCTGGAAGAAAACTAATTCTGAGGCCAGGTACGCATTGAAGTGGGGGAGATGGTCACCCGATGCAGAGGGCAGTGAGGGGGCTGTGACCCTGCTGTGCGCATGGGTGGGGTGTGTTTGTGTGTCACAGTCCCTCTCTGAGGTAATTTTTGACCCTTGTGTCCAGTTTCAACTGTATTTGTCACAGCCCTCAAGCTCTTACATAACAGCCCTACAGTGCTCATGCACACAGCAGAGGACAGCTATGCCATTAACATTGCATGATCTTCCCTGTGGTGAATCTGGCATTGCTGGGGCTCACTGGTGCCGTGTGCCACGGCCCAGGCCCTCCACCACCGGTAGCGTGAGGTCCTGCTGGGTGCATGGTGCTTGTCGCAATGAGGCCCTGAGTTACACTTCCGAGTGTGGCGTTAGGGGTATGACTATGGGTATTTCAGCTCTGAAACACAGGCTGCAGTGCAGCAGGCTTCTTTCTTTAAAAAAAAAAAAAAGCGCTGATCTGTAAAATTATCAGCATTGAGGCAGCAGAAGGCAAAGCAGATTTTCCTTTGTTTTCTTCTGCCTTAGAGGAGGAATACTTGCTTCCCCTTCAGTGTGATTACAGCCCATTTACCAACACTTCTTTTTGAATTTCAGACCTATGTTTTAGAACAGTCACAAGCAAGAAGTGTTTCCTTTCAGAGCCTGGAGCAGTCAGTGCAAGGGTGAAGTTTATTTAACAAAAAGAATAGTTCTAGCTGAATTCACATTGTGAAATTATAGATCCATTTAAAGCAAAGTAGAAATAGTAGCGGGTTAGGGTCAGGGAAGGAAGATCTGCTGCAAAGTGCATCCAACAACCATCTTCTAGGGTTTTTTTGTAGGATGTTTTTCTTTTCTTTGTATAATTATGCAAAGAAAAAGACCTAAAAAGCAATGTGCTAGGTGCTGAAAGCAAGCTCGAGGCTTGCTCAGGGATTGCAAGTAGAGGCATTATAAATGGTGTCTCAAATGCATCAGCTGTTTCAGAGCTATGGGCTCTGTCCTTCCCGTCATGGACAGGATGGAGGTCTGTGACCTTCCTGGCCGCACACATGTCCCCAGTGCAGCTGGCCAGGGCAGGACCCCGCTGGGGCGCAATCCCCACGAGGGCTGGCCCTGGCTGAGCACTCCTTGCTTTTGCACCAGTTGCCCTGATCCCATAGGTCTCCTCAATCCGTTTTGTTCCAGACAGCAGCTGTCACAAATGCACGTTTTTCACGGGAAAGAGGGTTGCTACCAGCTTTTCCTAATGGTACTTCATATGTAGTTTATTTTTGCTAAAGACACTGGCTTCTATGTCTCCTCCCAGGCACTGCGGCAGTGTCCTTCTGCCCCTGCTCTGAGGGCTCCCCGTTAGTATTACCGTAGCAGGAGGTGAGCTAGAAACACACCCAGGAATATATTGTTAAGTCCTGCCTGTATCAGCCCTGCATGTTTGCCTGTAAGAGCTGTGGGAGATGTGGAGGAGTTGGGAGAGTCAGTATCATTACAGGAGGGACTCCTGTGCCAGGGAGGTCATCTTAATGCAGCCCTCCCTATCACTCAAGGAGTTACCTGTGGCCCTTTGAGGTGACCAAGGGGGCTTCCAGAGATTTTAAGAGACTTTGGGGCATGCCTTAGAGCATCTTTGTCTTGACACTACTGAATCCTACTGAGCCCTTCCAGAGCCTGGCATTTAAACAGAGATCGTGTTTAGAGTTGTCCTCTTCTTAGGAGTTAAGACAACAAAAAAAGATAGAAATAATTATTTCCCACATTGTCTTGCATGTAAATATACCAAGCTCCACAGCTAGCCCTGTTTTTGCTGCCCACACAGACATGCGGGGTCAGTTCTGGGGGCAGAAGACAGGGATGTTCAAGTTGCTAGTGAAGATACATTACCTGCAGATTGCAGCTCAAATTCTGCTCTGGCTCAGTAGCACCAAGACATGTTCCTACCTTGAACAGAGGTGATGAACAAACTGGTTGGAGCCCCTTGTTCACCTTGAGCACCGGAGGAGGAGTTTCTGCAGGCTGGCTTTGAGCACACCTTCAGATGCAGTACGGCACTTGCGGCAGCTCCACTCCAAGGCCCTGGTGCTGCCAAGGCCTGCGAGTTTAAAAGTAGCTGAAACTCCCACATGGCAACATGATTTACTAAACCACTAAGATATTGGGTCAGCCTTGTAAATCATTGTAATTATTTTACTGAACAGGTTGTGGAAATAGATCAATAGAAAATACGGCATTTAGGCTTACAATGCTGTGCATTCATTATGGGAAAGAAATTATATTAACTGATTTAGGAGCTAATAATAACTGAAAATAACAATTTAATGGAAGCCTTCCAATCCTGCACTTTGAAAGCAAGACACAGCTACACGCAGTCTACCCATTTTAGTATCAGTCAAGTATACATAGTGATTTTTTCGACTCTCAGAGAAATGTCAGTCAAGTACAAGTAACTTGCAGACTTTCAGCATCCCATAAATTACATTGTAATAAAACAAAGCCAAAGAAACTATCAACAACCATATTTACATACTGGCAGGGTCACACTCACCAGGCACATGAAAAGTAAGACAATGTATTACAATATGGGAAAGTGGAGGTGTTGCACAGCAGGGGCTATTTTCCACTGGCAATTGCTATTTCCATGAGACTGTGGTTTGTGCTGCTGGGCTTGAAGGGCACGCACTTCTCTCTAAAATGTTGGGGTTCTGTCTCAAACATCTGAATACTAAATATATGCTATATACGTGAAATATACATAAAGAGAGAGGGAGAGAAACCAGGAAAAAACTAATCTCTCCTGTGCAGCAAAAGCCAGGTGTCAGCATTCAGTAGTTGGGGGTCAGCATTGCTCTATTACAATTATTTTACTGTAGCTAAACTAAATTTGGTACGCTGTGCCCTGGTTTCCTTAATGCATACATGATAGTCACCTGTGCTGTTAAAATACTCTCTCCTGAAATAAGCTGTGCCTTGTGACTATTTAATGCCTTATTGGCCATCGAGTAACTATGCTGAACCAAGCAGGCACCACTGTGGGCAGAATTTAAGCTGTAATCAGATAGCACACCTATGTCACCTGCTCATTGGAAAGCCTGCAGCCTACTGATAGGCAGTTGTCACATCAGCTATCTCCACTCTGGTTTGCAGGCAGAGTTTAGCTCTTCTTTGTGCCCTCAGGCTAGATAGCATTTGAATTATGCACTTCATCGCACCCCAATTAGCTAGAGATGCATGACAAAAATCATTATCAGTGTGTTTATTTGGGAAAACACCTTATTTTGCCATTTGGTTCAGCATATTAAGAAAAACACACGCACCCTTTTTCTCCACTGAGAAAAGCTTGTTTTAGAGCAGAGTGAAACTTCGAGCTGTGGCAAATCGTGCTGCTCCTGCTTATTCACCTGTTCTAGCCAGCTGTTTTGGGAATGTTAAGTGTTGCTTAAAAAAAAATTAATTGGCTTCAGCATGACCACAAAACTGAGTGACCACACTCCCTGTGCAGCGTGGCTGCCTCTTACTCCCGAGACCCCACAGCAGGTGAGTTTTACCGTGTCCCCAGGTAAATGGCCCCTGTGGCTCCCCACACCACCTCCCCGCCTGCCTTGCCATTTTGGAATCACACTCCCAGCTATAAACAACAAACTGGATGGATGTTTTTCCCAAGCCCTGTAAATGCAAGCAGCAACAGATGAGCACTGAATGAGGGGAAACATGACGTGTGAACACATGGTGTTTTCATGGCACTGAACATGAGCAGTTGCTTTCGCTGGTGCTGCTCTGCTCCAAAAACCTGCAGTGACAAGGTTTGAATTACCCTGGGTAATAAGCCTAAACTTGGTTGACTTTTCCATACATGTTTATGACCAGGTTGACAAATACTTTCTGAACCTAGCAAAGCGTTGCGCATTTGGTTTTGAGATGGTTTGCTTTAGTGAAATGCTTTGGTCTAGCATAAGTAGCACAAGACCTCTCTGGTCTCAGAATAATTAACTTCTGGGTTAATAAAGAGATTTTACATTCTTGGAAAAATATTGCAAAAAAGTTCAGCTGCTCATATTTGACACTGTGGCAACCTGGATTTAGTTCCATTTACTCAGTCTTGTTATTAAATCATGTTGCAGTTCAGGATTTGACTGGTGCCTGCTGTGTGTTGCTAACTAGTGTTTGCTTGGGTTTGAGCTTGCCCAGTTCTGGTGGCAGCAAGGCAAGCCTTTCTTCTCTCTCTCCCTACATGCTGAAAAACTGCAAGGTGGCCACATCAACAAACCCACAACAGGATCAATACCTCCTTACGTACGCAGTTTTGGTTTCCCTGTCTTGTCAAACTCTGCTTACTTCTCTGGAGACTGAAATGCCAGTGTTATTAATTATCACAAGATTTCACTATATAAGGAGTCTGGCTGCTGACTTCAGTGGGACTCGGCTAGCTCAGATAAAAAGTCATTAGCGCAACCAGTGACTTAACCATAAACAGGTTCATTTTAACCAGGATTGCAGTTAGCACCTTGCTGTGCATGTAACTAACTTGAGACTTTCATACCACTACACTATAAAAGTTGAAATTATATCCAAGCACTCCATAAATGGATTACACTATTACCATTATTTGTAGCACTGAATGACTGCATTTTTACTGTCTTGCACTAAATTAGCATAAATGAATCACAAACATGAGTGTATTTGGTAAAGATCATAAAGTGATGTTTCTGTAATCAAATTGTACATTTTCATTGTCTCATTTGATTTTGTTGCTTCAGCTTCTCTTGTGCACTTTCTTGAGTGCTGCATTCCCTTCAGGGTAACAGGTTTCACTGACAGACGTGGCTCAGTCTAGATCATCACTCAGTACAGTTATTCCTTGGCCTGACTTGGATTTGGATGTGTACACCATGTCTTTGTCCAAAGTTTTATGAACATTCCCGAGCAAGCACAGCTCCCAAGCTCGCGCACTACTTGGCTTAGCCATGGCAGGACACACTGACTAGATACTTCCAGGTCTCCACAGCTCAGAGCAATGTATGTTCAGGTTAACAATGTGGGGTGTTGCAACATCATCTAGTTCCTGTTGGAGACACAGGATGCATTTAACTAGGGAGAACAGGCTTTTAAATCCCAAGGCCCTTGAGGGTCCCTTCAGGAACCAACAGGTGGCTTTTCCTTGTGTTCCTGCTGTCCATGCTGGCACGAAGCTGGGGGAGAGGTGGTGGCTGTCCTGTCAGAGCAGAGCACGTGAGGCTGAACCATGCGCAGGGACGCTGGGCAAGAGGTTTCCTGAGCTGCATGGACCATGGCTCTGGGAACCTGGCAATACAGGCCCTGCTGTCCTGCTTTCAGTGCTTTTGAGGGGATCCCAGAAAGCAGAGAAAGAAGAGTCCTCGCTACATTGGTGATGTTCCAGAGGCCCCAGAGGACTGAGTGTGTGAGTGCATGTCATGAGAGGGGACGTGTCCCAGGGGTAATTTAGTTATCAACCCCATCGCTAACATTTGGCCAAGCTGCTCCTACTAGGTCACAGCAACCCACTGTGTTGCTCTTCTTTGGAGGGAAGGGTGAGGCAAACCAAGGGGGGGGTGGTATCACAGTCCTGACACCAACCTTCCTCTTACCCGTCCTAACAGCACAGAAGCTCTCCCGTGGGGCTGGTGAGACATTTCTTAAAACTGCAAAGACAGTTGATTAATGACACACTGACAGGTATCAGTCACTTGGATCAAGTCTGACAACTCTGGAAGCACTGAAATACAACTGTCCAGAACAGTAAGTAAATAAATCACAACATATACATTAAAAAGAGGCTCTCATGGGAATTTAGAGCTAAATCCCATGTTTATCCTAGACTATGAATACAGAAGCACTCTGTTAAAAAAGAATAAATTAAAAACTGTCATAAAAAACACAGCACTTGGAAATTAGACATATCCCCTAATTTTTGCCAACAGCTGACTTTGGCTGACAGCCTAAGTATCAACACCTGCCTAGATACTATGTAGATCACCCTGAAACCCAAAATGAGTCATGATACTGGATTCTCAGAGCAACTTACAAGCCTGAAAAATATTTAGTAATGAAGATGTCATATTCTAGTTTGTTAGGAATATAGTTTACTTCAGATTTTAAAAGGAAAATTACAAGAAAATAAAAAAATAAAAGACCATTTTTATGCGGTGATCTCTTTTTTTTAATCCTGCATAACACTCCCAAAGGCTTACCTGTTGCTTCCTACTTCAAGGGTGTTAACACAGAGATGAATTAAAGTTCATGGCAGATCTGGTCATGGAAAAGGAAAAAAAAAGAAATAGTATAACACCCCCTTTCCCATATTCCCCTGAGCAAATTCCAAAGATGTCCTATTGGAAAAGTATAACCCTCAGTTGAACTGTGAGTGTTCTTGAGTTATTTATCAAGACCTTTGTCACTTAATTTGTATTAAACTGTAAACGATTTTTCATATGGGCTTTAAGAAACATTTTTACAATAACAGGATACCAGATCTATAGACAACAAATAGGGAAGTCCATTAAGTAACGCCACAGCACTGTCCGATTCAACTCTTAGTGTAACTGTGATTTGCTTGGAATGTCCATAATTGCTATAATTAAGCGCGTGGCAGTCACCAGAGGAAAAACAGGAGATTTCAATCCATTCAGTGACATGAGCACGGCTCCTTACAAAAAGCCATCTTGCTCAGTGCTATACTTTGGCTTGTCTTTGAGGCAGATATGAGCCATGTATTCTTCCCCAGTTTGCTCAATTTATAATAATATCCATCTTCTGCAGAAATTGGTGGGGTTTAGAAACATGGTCTAAAAGCAGCACCAGAAATACCTTCCCCTCTCAAACCACACAGCTGTGCCCAGAGACTGGGGACTGCTGCTGCTCTGGGGCAGAACAGGGTGATGCAGGAATCCCTCATAGCTGCCCTCCTGCCTTGCTGGGACTCTTCCAGTCTTCGTCTCGTCCCTTTGATTTAGGGCCAGTTAATTTTCCTATGGAATAACTGTAACTGCTCTTGTGTGAACAAACCCTGGCCCTCTCCCACACGCACAGAGCCCTGGGCTCCGCCTCAGGGCTTCTCACCAGAGTGACGCCCTCAACCACCCAGCAGCCCCCTGCATCGCAGCTCAGTGATCTGCAGTACTACAAGGCTGCTGGGGGACAAAAACACCACAAAAGCCAAAAAAAAAAGCGAAGAAGAAGAAAAAAAATCCCATATATTTCCTATGCTGTAAGCAAATGGTTTACCATCTAAGCACTCTATTGATCAGCAGTAATTTGCATACATTGATTTTCTAGCATTCGCCCATGTCTTGTGGTGCTGGTTTTCCTTTACCTGGTGGCAGCAAGCCCCCAGGGTGACGTAGGTGGTGTCCCTGCTGCCAGCCAGCAGCTCACCAGGCTGCACGGGCCAAGCTCCCTTGGCAGGGCTTGGTGAGCCCTCCCTGCTCCCGGCAAAACCAGGCATCACTCTCACTCACTACAAATTAACGTTCTCACAAACACCACCCCACCTCCCCCATCAGTCTTTGCTAAAAGCATCAATTAAGACTTTAACATTTCTGATCCCATCAATTTTCTGTTCTCTTCTTATTAAATAGCTGTACTAGGGGAGTTCGAATAATAACTGCCTGAAGTTTGGGGATAATGAATAAATGAACTTTGCCAGCCTCTGGCTAAGCATGAAATTTACTGTGTAGTAACAAATGCAAGAGCAGCAGCTTATACATTAACCAACCTAGATTTGACACACAAGTTTGGGCGCACATTATTTACTTACTTACTAATTCTACGTGAGACAAGGCTCCAAAATGTTTTATGCAGGAAATGAAAAATGACATGGTCAGACAGGCTTTTGCCTTCGCCATCACAGCATGAAGCGGCTCACTTGTCCATCTTCCCTTCGGTGGGTCTCTGGCCCTCTTGCCATGCACAGTGATGGTTTCAGGACTACACGCTTTATTTTCCCTGGGAGTTTTGCCAGAAAAGGAGCATACCAGGAACTACGTGAGTTTGCTTTTTACTTGCTAGGTCTTGGCACTTTGAAGGTCACCTGTGTGCTATAAAACTACTTTTGTTCCATGCATTTTTACATGTGCGTGGCTCTGGTATCAATGCTCTTACACTGTTGTAAATCCATTCATTTTTGTAGAAGTCCATTAAGACACAGTGACTTTACAGCAGTATAACTGTGAGCAAACTATGGCTGATGGCACAGACTAGAAATATTACATGGAAAAGTGCAAAGTTATATTGATTTTCTCTCAGGAAAAAATGTGTTTCCTTATGATTATATTATAGATGACAGCTCTGGCCCCTAACAGCCATCACTCACGTTTCCCAGCTCAGCTGCTTGCTGACTGTTTGAGGAGGAGCCGCTGACTGCGCTGTCCTCCAGCGCAGGGACCAGGGGCTGTCTCCCCAGGTGCCCGGGAGCGCACCCACCCCACCACTGGCACGGGAGGACTTTCTGCCCAGTGCTGCATCACAGTGCAGGAGACAGGCTGCCTTTCCACGGCTCTGCAGTCCAAGCACTTAATCCTAATCGATTCTGACAGCAGACACCATGAGAAACGCTTAGATTTATGAAAGAGCAAGATCTGCCACTAGCCTCTGTTCCTTAAGACTACAGCAAAACCTCACTTTGCCCTTTTTAAGTACAATCAGCAGAAGTGAGGCAGTTGCCCTTTTCAGAAGAAAAAGCACTCTCGAAGGACAGATGTTTTAGCCAAAGTCCTTAACACACTCAAAAGCAATAAGGCGCCAAAATCTTTATATTTGTCCATCAAAATGTTTCTCATACCTTTAAGTGCTTCTTAAAGACTAAACACTGTACCAAAAGCTGCAGCCTCCTCTTTAGCCAGCTACTTCCCCTGCACTATGCAAATCCCAGGCCAAACATAGGCTGTGTATTTTGCAAAAAAGCTAACCTGAACGTGGAAACCAAGGCCCCAAAACCTGGAGGACTCACTCTGCACATTACTGAAGGCAGAAATACAGCGAAGGTAAAGGTAGAGCTAGGTTATCTTAACAATCTGCTCCCTTGTTGAAGTTATCCTGTGTGTTGGGAATAAGTTATCTCTGCATGTGTGCTGGTCTTCACTAGAAAGAAAAGATGCCTATTGCTTTTGTTAGATATTTCATCAAATCCTCAGGTATTTTTAGTAGTTCTGAGGTTTTATAGTGAATTGGAATGTAAGAATTGTTATTCCTACTGCAGCACACTTAATTCTGATCATAGAAAGGATATAAAAGTTATTTTTAGTTGCAGATTTAATATTTTTTCACCTTTAATGTGATTGAAGTCTAAAAGACCTTGATAATTCTACTCCTGCCACTGCACACGAAACTTCCAGTTGCTGCCACATCCCTGTGCAGGCAACAGGCTACAATACAAAGGGAAGGGCAGATGCAGGATGATTATTTCCTCCCGTGTTTTCTGCAAACCACACAGTATGCAATTTAAGACATAATGTACCCCGTAAGTGATGAAACAGAAGTAACAGAGCAAAGCAGATGATCTATCCACTAGGAGACTATGCTGAGATATGGCTGAAGTTGAAATAGAAGCATAACTACTAGATAAGACATGGCCCACTGCTTCCAAGCGTCAGCTATTTATTTAGATAAATTTAGGCAGATTTTCTTCTTCCTCTTGTGGAAAATAGGATTTGGTTCTCTTCCTTGGAAGGAAGATGAGTCACTGAGAAATATTCACTGCCCCTGAGAAAAAGCAGCAGTGATGGTGAGCTTGCCAGAGGACCCACAGTTCAAACACAGGCAGGTTTCACTTTCATGACCAGCCATTACGTGAAGGATTAGAGCTTTTGTGACATTACAGACTCCACACATACCTCTTCATTGAATTAGTGTCCTTGAACAAGTTCCCAGACATGGATGTCGGTATTAATTTAGGCATGGTCTGACATTCAAATCTTTTTTTCCACCTGTCTTTTCCCTTCAGGTTATAAAAGACTCACCCCCCGCGTACACAGGGAAGCCAAAGACCGTGCTCTTCTGTGTCTTATGCTCTGATGCACCTCCAGGCTTCCAACAACCACCTCCACCCCTCCCAAGTCCTTCTGAAGAACAGTTCTGCTTTTTGTAGGATGATCATGGATTATTCCCCAAGCTAGGGAACACTACAGCTGGCATTAAGAGGATGAATATTCTTACAAAGACTTTATCACCTTTGGATCCCCATGGTGAGTTTGCCCCGGGACAAGAGGGCTTTTATTAAAATGCAGTAGCATGTATGAAACGCTGACATGTTTTGGTCTCACACCTAGTGAGATATGAGTGGCACAAACCCCTCACTATTACTAGCAGTCCTAGAAAAAGCAAATTCTAACCATCTGAGAAACTGAAAACCCCTTCCTACCCTCCTTCTAGAAGAGGACTCGGGTACAAGGTGAGGCAATGGCACATCCTGCTTTTGCTCCACAGCTTCTGCTGACAAGAGTCCTACTGGCGCCGTAGCTCTCACTTTACCATTTCCACAGTTAAGGTCCTTTCTAAAATGCTACACAAATGAAAGGATAAGAATCACAGTCAGACATACAAAATTTCAAAGTACTGCACTAAATTCAGCTAAAGAAGGTCGTGTTTCTTTACAAAATCATTCTCTTAGCGCACTTAAAAAACCACGCATTTTAGAACAGAAAAGTTACCACTGTATTTACTGTAAAAAAGCCTTTTGCTTCATCAGAGGAAAACTCACTTGGTAAGACAAGTGGCATGGTTATGTAATTTTAAAAATCTAAATATATTTTAAACAAATGTTGGAACCAGGTCTGGGGAATACAACATTCCAGGTTGATTCATTTTGATTTTTGATTTTCATTTTGATTTTTCTTTTCCACTGGTTGATTCATCTTTTTCAAAGAGGCCTGGAGAAAACCAAAGCAACTTACCTTCAATGATCCACGCTGCCACATGGTCCATCTGACCAGATCTTGCACAAACTGCCCAGGGGTAACTGCAAAATGTGGCTGTAGCTTGCAACTAGCTGTCAGCACACTGTGCTGTGGGGTTTGGCCATACATGGGGGTGTGTAATAAAGAACTGGTTTCAATTTTATTTTGTTTGCGATGCACCTTCCTTCAGTTGCCTGTGCTGTGACAAGGCAGGGAACAGACACGGCCATGAAGCCTTCTCAGGGAGCTTCAGGACACAGGAAAAGGCACACACATCTGTAAAAACTTTATTTCAAAATCTTTTTATTCAACTGTTATTCAGCAATATACAATACAGTTTATAAACAAATGTCTTACCTTGTTTCCAATCTTCATTTAAAAATAAATATTATTGACCGTGAATATTGATTATGGTAAGATGTACCTTTTTAATTAAAATGTCTCCCAAAGAAATAATTTAATTAAAAAAGAGAAAGGAAATCCAAAAAACCTAAACACAATAATCTACTAAAAATATTTCCTTTCTTAGGAAGGGCTTTGACCCAACATCTTTACATATTGTCATAAAGATAACTGCTCAACAGTTCGTGCAAAATGAAGAGTCAGAGGAAAGGTTTAAAAAATAAAAAAATTTACATTAAAATAGAGGAATCATAAGGCCATGCACAGAGCAGGGCTTTACAACATAGACTCTGGAAACTAGATGCATTATTCTATGTGGTTTACTTTCTGTGGCATCCAAAAATATGTTTTTCCTCCCCACGTAGAATTTATCATGCTTCTTTCAGTCTCCTTCTGTCCATCTTTAAAACCGTAGGTGTTTTTTTTAATTAGGGATTTGTTCTGCTTTTAAATAGGTTCCTTTTTGTTTGGCTGAGGAGGAGTGGAGGAAGTAGTCCATCAGTGGTTTACTAATAAGTGTACAAGCTTATGCAGTATTAACAGGAAGATATATAGGAGTGGGTCTGTAGCATAAATAGGTCCTGTACCTAGAAAAGAAAGAGACAAGGGAGAGAAGATTTTATTCTTTATCTTTTCCAATACAGAAGATTGAATGCAGAAGAGAAATATAGCAAAGATTTATTTTTATCACTTCAGAGCCAGGGGTCAGAAGCTTAATTTTAATAGTAAAGTAGCATCCTCAAGCTATCCAACTCAAATAGCTTTCTCTTCACCCTCCCAAATCTCACTCCACTTAGGTCATTTTATTATGCATTACTAATGGTATGCCTCAACTTGGCTTCAGCCAAGTTACCAGCAATTGAGATTTCTATAAATACACCTTAATCTGGTATATAGTTTCTTGAGAAATGACAGGTATCAACCACCCATTACTTTAAAGGGAAATGACAAATGCTGCAGCTGTACTCCTTGATTAACAGGACATGAACCCATTTCATCTGGAATGGGAACAGAAAGACCTTGACATCTTCTTTACCTTTCATAGGAAAGAGCTGAATTTTAAATTAAAAATGTGCACACGAGCTGTAGAAGGAACAGAGGTCAGATGTGGAACACATCTGTTACAGTCATTTCTCCCAAACCCAGGGAGGGCAAGACCGCTCCAGCTTCTATGAGGTAAGCTTATGCAGCACGATATAGGGCTGCAGGGGTAGTTTTGTAGGTGCCATCACAGGAAAGCAGATGCCTGCAACCTTATGGCTGTAGAGGGAGGACGCAGCTCTCCCTGGACAGGAGCAGACACTGATGCCTTTGCTCACAGCGAGAAGTGGCATTCATGTCCACACTGCAGTTAAAAAGGCTGTCCCTGCCTTGTATCCACTTAGACTAAGATACTTGTTCTGTTTGGGGTTTTTTGTATTCGAGTTACCTGCACCAAAAAGAGAGGAATTTACTTTGTGCCACTGTGGTCTGGCCCCTCTCCCTTGCGTGGGGCCGAGGTCCACTGGCCACACTCTGCCAGGAAAGCAGGACATGCAGGCACGGTGTGGGGCACCGGTGGTGCTCCCTCTCTGAAACAGGTCACTGCTCTGCTGCCAGGCAAGGGCAAGAATAGCCCCTTCTTATGGAGCAGATCTCCTCTCCTGGTGCAGCCTGTGGCATTGCTGCAGGACAAGAGATTAATGCCTTTCACTCCCCAAGGCCCTGATGACCCATGCAAACATGGCTGGACTGGTCAGCAGCAGCAGCTGTTTGGGTCAGTCCCAAGTGCCAATGGATGACACCTTTCCAAAGCCATGACATGGACTGGTGCGTGCAGTTGTCACCAACACTGTAACATGACAATACAGGGCTGCACACCCATGACCGGTGACTCATGTAGCTGTGGGACATTTCCACAGGGGTGAATGCAAAAGCAGGAGCCCAGTCGGAGCTTTGCCCTGCAGCTGCAGTGCACAGAGGCACCCAGGGAGAGGCCTCACCAGTGCTGAACACCCTACACACAGGAGTAATCAATGCCCAAAATACTGACTGCCACACAGAAAAGTGACTGTCAGAGCCACTTTGCAAAGTGTGCAAGCTTTAAAAAAAAAAAAGGTTTTTGTGTTCCATATCTCTGAAGAAGGGATCAGGCCACTTCTATTTAGGAAACTCACTACAGGCACCCTAATGCAAATACTTTAGTCCTGGTCTCTAGGAGATGTGAGTCCCTCTCAGCTGTAGCATGAGCAAAGGAAATACCTCGAACAGTTCCTGAGTAAACCACTGCTCTTGGGCTCGCTGTTCAGGCTGCCTCGTAATCTATATATACCTCACCAGCAAAGCTAGAGTACTATTATCTAATATGAAAAAATAGTTCACAGTAATGTGGTGTGCAGTTGAGGAACTAAAGAAATGTCCCCACAGTGCTATCTCATAGATGCCTAGACTGCATGGAGATTATTTAGTTATTAAGGTTTTTAATTAAATCCTCGCATGCACAAGCACGTGGCTAAAGGACTGCCTATGTAGCAAGGCATTAAGATGAATACAGGATTTTTCTTTTTAAAGCTGAAAATCATTAAAAAACACAATTAACTCAGGTAACTAAAGGAGTAAGTCATTAAATTCCTGCAAAAAGACACTAGAAGCGTGTGCAGGGAAGTGCACAACAGCTGCTGAAGCTCAGGTTTCTGGCCAGCACATGGGACAGAATCACCAGCCCCAAATATTCTTGCTATTCTGAGGCAGCAATGCAGGAGCTCACAAGCTTGGACTTGCCTTCTCTGCCCTGCAAACCAGCCCTGCAGAGCAGAGGTGCAAGGAGGTTTCTGCCCCTGGGGACCTGCTGGCAGGATAAGCAAACCCCCTTCCTGCACTGAAAGGGTGAGGGCAGCAAGAGCCCTGCCTGTGCTGATGCCAACCCTGCCTGACTTGCCAGCCCAGGAGCAAGCAGGGCTGTGACAGCCATTCCCCAGCCTCGGGGACCTCCTCTCCTCCAGCAGGTACTACCGATCCCTTAAAAATACACAGTCAATTCACAAATATATTATGCCCTACAGTTTTAGCAAGGATAAAACCCTAACAGCAAATCTACCTACACCAGTAAGAGAAAACAGCTTGCTGACTAGGAAGGCTGAAAGGAAACCACCATTTCCTGCCTGTCTCTGAGCCTGACATGCTATGTGCTATCTGAAGACAGACTGCTTATTCACAAATTGCAGTCACTGGCACAACAGACCCATACTTCCAGTAAGCATATCCCCACTTCCAAGCTGTCAGATCGCTCTTCTCACTTCTGAGACGCTGAACAACTGCAAGAACATGACAGCCCAGGATGGTCCCCATGTGCTATTGCTGTCCCCTGTGCTGGGGGATGGCAAGGGCAGCCTGGCAGCAGCCAACACTCCTGACAGCTGCCTGCAGCTCACAGGTGCCAAATTTGTGCCAATTCCACACCTGCCCACCACTGCAGTGAAGATCTGGCCTTCGGTATTTATTATGCTCAAACCTGAGGGTAGGAAGAGCCCATTTTTCCCCATCAGGGCTGACCTTGTTCTTTGAGTGAGCAGGACTTGAGTTTGGGGAGATGCTTCTAGTGGCTCAAAAAAAAAGCTGCACTTTCGTAAGGGTAAGGGTGGAATCCCCCTGGAAACACCGAGGAACTCAACCTGGAGCAACAGGCTCTTGTAGCTCAAGTGCTGTTACAATCACCATACTAAAGGGCTGCAAAGGACACCAGTTTAGGATTGTTTCTGTCTTGAATGGAAAGCAGTATTTGTCACAACTCCATGCAGTAGCTGTGTGCCTGCTTCCCATATCATTCCTACACCTTCCTCTTAGTTTAAATCTCAATGCAGGACTGTGAATTAATGCATCAGTACAAATCTTTTGTCTTCTCCTCTTGTAGAATTTGCGTTGTTTTTAACCTACGTTATCCATTTTATTAATTTGACAGCAGAACATGAGTTCAGAGTCTGTTAATAGAATCTTAGCCATTAAATATATTATTTTTTAAAATATTTGAAAGCAATTATTCTTACTGAACACCAAACACAAGCTTTCTTTTTTATACTGATTTAGTGTTACTCTGCTCTAAGACTTCATGCAGTAGAAGCAGATATACTAAGCAGACTAGAAATAAATTTCCAGTAATTTCTCCCTGTTTAGTTAACTCAAACCCTTTTCATTATAGGTAGTATTGTTTATAAACAAGCCGACTTAGTGTCCTCAATTGTGCTTTTACTGCAGTAGTGGAAATCTTGACTTTTACTTTAAAAATTGCTGCACTTGTAGATGTAAACAAACAGAATGTGGTCTTGACCACTAGAATCTGGACATGTGATCAAACCAGATTTGAAAACAAAGAGCTTCTATCCAGAGACTTTAAATGAGGCGTACACAGTTTCTTACAAACTATAGACACTTACAAGAAAATATTTCATTTGTATTTTGAATATTCATCTGATGTTTTGTTACTGTAAGCTTATTTATCACTACGTAGATTTACAATTTTTCTTTTCAATTATTTATATGCACACGGCTTAAAGGGAAAGTCTACCACTAAGCAGAACAATAAAAAATTGCTCTGTTCGTGTACGGTAAATTGCTCTCTGGCATCACTCATCCTTCTTTTCGATTTATAACATAATAATGTTTTACTGTAGTTTTCAATTTAATAATTTGCTTTGTGCCAGCATTCATCAAAATTTGACTTAAAACAGTTTATCCAATTGAAAACAATCATAGATTAACCAAGTGACTTGTGACACATGGGAAAAATGGGATGATTCTTTTACAAGCCATATTTAACTGATGGCCAAAACCCACAGTTTCCTATTTTTCTTCCTAGAAAGAATCTGAAAAGTCCCTTAATGTTTCTTTCTGAGGTAGTGGCAAAATGTAGTGGCCCATATAATAAAAAGCTGAAAGACATCAGTAGTCTGTTTTCCTCCAAAGATGAGATAACACCAAAATTTGACTGCCTGTTCATGATGGAGCTGGGACCCTGGCTGGCAGTATCACAAAACATTTCTCTGTAGTGGCTTTTATGCAGTGACCTGTTAGCCTCAGACGGTTTCCTTACAGAACAGTGGGCACTTAAAACTCTCAAACCTGTCATTTCATTAAGAGGTGAGGGATCAAATTGACCATATAGATTGATTTATTCTCTCAATCCAGAAACTTTAGACTGTGCTTGAGAAATTATTCTTGGAGAAACTGTTCCTACTATCTTGTATCTATTTAAAAAATAGGGGTTTATACAGGTTGGTTGTCAAGGATCATTACAAGCAATAACCTCCTAGAAAAAATTATCTCTCACTGATATATATTTGGAATACTTCCACTGAAGTGAAGGGAGTTTACCCAGCTTCAGATATAAGAGCTTCTTAGAAGTTTTTAATTAAAAAGACACCTTTACAAAGTCACTATACACTTACTGAACTGAACAGATAATAAGCTCCACCACACTAGAATTACTCCACAGTCTGAGACATGATGTTATAAGCTGCATATATCCTTCCACTCTTAAATACTTACAGCACAATCCACACACTGCATTTTTGCTATCGGGGGGATTTTTTAAAGGCTTGTAACTGGTACCTTAAACTTCCTACTCCTTACCAAGTGCTAATTCTCCAGGATGGTGTGCAGAAGTGTCTCCAGAGCCTGTGCTAACTTTAGCACTCTCTCCCAGCTAAACCCTAGAGCACGGCATGTAATGTGAGGTGGTCTTGTTAAGTATGTGGTACTATGGAAATCTGTGCAAAAATACTACAACGTGGGGTCTCCCTTGCTCCTGGCTTTCAGCTGGCTGTAGACCATCATGTCTAGGCACAACTAGAAACAGCTCCTGAGCTGCCTTTTGGTGTTGCTAATTTTGGCAGTTGTGACTTCCCAGATATTGATAAGCAACTGCATGGGATCTGCTCATCACTGAACCTGCCTAGAGGCACTATGAAAAAATAGTCTTCTACCCATTAGACATTTTTATTGATGATTCAGTGAATTTTGGAACAGCTTTCTGTAACTCCTCTCATAGAAGTCAGCACATGTATTTATTTCCTCACAACCATGCAGGTAGCAATTACTTAGCGACAACTAAAACATCAGTATGCCATCAACACCATTTCCACACTAAATCCAAAACACACCATACCCACTACAGTGAAGAAAACTAACTCCATCCCAGCCAAAACCATGACAAGGGATAGGCTAGTGATCCTGCTTTCTTCCTTTATCCATGCCATCAAGGTTTTTAAGGTCAAGAGTAAATCTTCTCATGCAGCTGGGTGAAACTATGAGCATTGCCCTCCACACCCTACTTGAAAATAGCCACATTCCACTTGCCTTATCCTCACCATAGCCTCAAACTCCCCGGGAAACTGAAACCAGTTTTACTGGCCCGAAGATGCTGGCCAGGGTTTTGTAAAACTGTGTCATCACTTTAGGTCTTAATTACACCTGAGTTTCACTGTTTGTCTACCGTCTCTCTTAAGATATCCACTGCTATGTTCAGGCCTATATTCAGAAGTGAACTGCCAAAGTACCATGTAACAAGTGTAACTGAAAGCCACTCCTACCCTAATTTTGGACGCTCAACAGGTTTTAGTATTACAAATAAGAATCCATTTGCATTTGGAGTCATCAGCACTCCTGAAATGACCATGTTTGACTTGCCCATACCTGTATCAATTTACATGCTGGGCTGAACTCATGTGACTGAACACAGAGGGGAGGTAGAACGTAAGGCTCAATAATTCTACAGAGGCTGCATATAGGGCAGCACAGTGCAAATTTCCAGCATAGGTAGAAAAACAAGTATGTATATTTAAGAAAAATCCTATTCTTTGTAGAAGACTCGTTCTTAATATTGATTGTTCTTGATGTGACAGCTGAAAAATCCCATCTAGGACAAAAGACTTTGGTGTTTTAGTGGTAAACCACAGCATGGGCAGCAGGAAGGCATGGGAACTGCAGCATTTTGAGAGGCATGACAGCAGTGTTAAGGAGACCAGCAGAACCTTTGTTTTCTTGAGAAACAGCATCTTCTAGCTCCCTGAGCATTTCAGTCGACATACTTAACCCCCACTTGGAGAAAAGAAAACCACAACATGGCTAACCACCCTTGAATCCCCTGTTTTAGCATATTCTATGAAAAATGTGCCATGTACATTATATAGTTATGGACAGACTAGAAAACAAAGAAATTGGAAGGTAAGGAGAGAGAGGTGTAGTCATGCAAGGAAATGATGCAGAAAGAAAAGTTTGGTTCTGATACCAAGCTAAGAAAAGAAGAAGATTCCTTCAGCAGTGTTGATTTTCTGAAGTACTGCAGTGGTTTGCTGGAAGTCAATCTGTGTGAGCCCCTGTGGGATAGGACAGGCACAGGAATTGGTAGAGGAGTTGGGTATATGTTTCTTCAGGCACTTGCAATCATTGAGGTGGATTTCTGTTCACATTAGAGCTCATTTCACCTGAGACTCATTAAGGCCAAATTGTTCTCAAAATATTAGGACTGACAATCCCTTTCAAACATGCACATGGTACAAGGATCAGTCAAGTGCTCAATTATCCTCTGTGGAGGCTCCTCCCTTTTTTCTCCTAGATTGTAAGGACATTATTAGACACAAGCTATAGGATTAGATGGACAATTGATCTGATCCAGTTCGACAGTTGCTGCAGGTCTTCATGGCAAGACATTTTTGTATTAAACACAGCTACTAACAAACAGAAAGGGGGTAGTTCGACTAGTGGATTAGATGAATGTATGGAAGTGCATATCAGGTAGAGAGCATGAAATGCTTCTACCTTTTTATAAAGCATTTCTATTTTTTAGGTTACCAGAGAAATATGTAGTTTCACTGTCGATAGGCTGGCAAAAACTCACCTCCCACTAAAGCTACAAGAAGTAGGGATACACAATACAGAGAAGGGTTGGTACATTTCCCCTCAATTTCCCCAATTCCCTTCTGTGGCAGCCAAAGATGTACAGACCAGTTAGCATTCTTACTGAAAGCCTCACTCCGCTTCTTCCAAATGCTACGTTTGACTATGAAAACTGCTGTATTGAGAGAGAGTGCTGCCCCTGGAAAGCCCAGCAGAGCAGCAGCTGAGCCGATTCCAATGGAGCCAGGCGCTTGAGGGACTGCTCTTGGGATCTGTCCTACACTGGAGACAGCCAAATAACGGACTAGCCACTCTAATATCCACTCTTGGAAAGGTGAAGGGGAAACTTCAAGAAAACACCAGCACATGCTTCAAGAAAACACCACGGCTACCTTATGACTAAGTGAAAAAGAAACACTGCTATGGACAGTGTCAATGTAGAATAGGAATGTATCCTGAATACTTAAAGCGAGTCATTCATTCTATATAGATTATACAGCTTAAATACTTTATATTGGTCTGCATTTAAATAAGCCTGTAAATTCCCTCTTTTGAGACCTGCAGCTTTGGTATCTGTGAGCTGATCTCTCCTCACCAAATATTTTCCTAAATAGACCCAAACCATGTAACTATGGGTTTGTTTCATTTCCAGAATTTTCTGCAGTTCCCTGACCTAAAAGTAACTTAATAAAACCAAGCACTATTAATTCACATCTCTCATTATTATGAGAGATGCAAAATTCTTTGTCATGTGATTTGGCAGAAAATAAATTTTGAACTGAAACATACAGAAAAATAACTAACTACGTTAGTGGTAGTTCAGGTGTTAGATGAACATCCAGCCCTACATATCCTTCTTCAGTACTACTACATGAGCAAGTCCACAGCATATTGATACACAGCAATAGCAAAAAGCACAACTCAAACTACACAAATCATAAAGCAATGAAGAATACTGGTAGCAGGGTTTCAGTTACTGAGTTTTGAAGTGAATCTGGGCCATATTCTCAAGTTTTTCATTATAAGCAGGAGGACCAAAAAGCCACGTTGCAAAAAGCAGGTAAGCTAGATATGGTCATGCAATTCTGTAAGTTGACACTTTAGGAAAAAACTCGCAATAAAAGTCACACTGGATGGAACCACAGATTTCACATTCTGTAATTGAAACAAGCTGTAAATATTTGAAACCCAGAAGTAAAGAACAAGACAGTGTAGTTCTCACTTCACTTGTCTTTTAGAGTATTTTTGACTTGATTGGGATCAGGAGCAAGTTGCCAATGTAGTTGTAATTATCACTCCAATCAGAATTACTAAAGTTAAGCAGATCTGAGAGCAGATTATCTAAGGATTTTTTTTTAAAAATAACCCTATCCTGTCCATACTTAATGAATAGAGCTAAGTGCATTAGCAGAATACATGATGACACAAGGAAAACAGCTGCATTGAGAGCATGTGCCTGAAAAAAAAGCAGAGCCTGTGATTTACATAAAAAAGGGATCACCTTTTTGCTATAAACAGTGACATTTGGGGAGCGATCCGCAAATACACAGACCCTCCAAACCTTTCCAATGATTGATTGATATTTGCTAGGTATTAGCTAACTAAAGACATGCCCATGCCCTAGATCTAAGGAAGGCCAAACTTTACAGAATAAGCCAGCAAGGGGTTATTTGGAAACGCTGTGAACACAGGAAGTTCCTCAGTGCCCTCTTTACATGTGAGATCTCCAGCTCCCTGGCATGAGAGGGATTCAGAGTACAACAACAATTTTAAAATTTGTAAGACAGTAAAGTAGTTCTAATTATACCAGTTTCGTGAATTTTACACATGACCAATAAATGACAGGCATGGAAGACGACATCCATTAGAGGACTTACTAACTGTCCTCTGCATCATTTCAAAGTTAGCAGCTGCCCCTAGCCCCGACACACCCCCCCCCCCGCCACCCCCCAAGGATGCCCTGCCTCCTAGCCGCAACCATGCAAATGCAGGGTAAGACCAGGTACTACAGCAACTAGGTGACATCCTGCATGAGCTTCATTAGCACAGCTCCCTTCTCCAGCCGTGCCACAACGATCTGCACGCTGCGATCACACTGAATTCTCCACAGAGCACAGCTGCCGCTCTGCCAAACTGCTCTTCTTTCCAGCTAATAAAATTGCCTTCCAACTGATAACAGCCTAGCAATATAAAATACTCGGTTGTTAACCGCTGTTTTGACAAATAATACCATTCTGCTGACAATCCCATTTTTTCCAATACAAACCTACTTGAACTGTTTATTATTGACTTATGGGACTGCTCTGCCACTATCTAATTTTAAAAAACATATAGTAAACAGCAAGAGTGAACCTGCCAGCATTCTCACTGCTTTAGCAAAGCTAAATCAAAACTCAAAACAAATGCCTTTTATTACCAGCACAGTCCTGTCAGGCTCTATTATGTATAGGAAAAATACCTTCACAGGACTACTATAAGATCCTGGCAAATTCTACTTCATGTTTCCTTTCCAACTACAGACCACCACTAATATCCTTCTCAAAACTAGTACCAGTAAGATTGTCTTGACACTTCTTTCTGCTATGACTTCTAAGTATACCACAAAGTATTAGGGACCTATATAACTCACAACACAGTTCAAGTGTTACTTTATACATCAGTAAAGTTGCATCAGTAGAGCAGCGGTGGGGAATGTATAACAATTACCTGCATCTTGTAAAATACACAGACTAAGTTAGCTCGTAGTGCAAAGTAATGCTCCATTTTGCAAAGTATCTATTGAAACCGTACATAAAGAACTAGCAGTATATGTATATTCCTGCCCAAAATGATGCTTGTTCATGCAAAAAGACACATGGGTGCACTCAGCCTTCCCTCGTACAAATTTCTGATTTTCACACACTAACAAATCAATCTCATACAGAAATCTAGACTATTATGTAGAGCTTCCACATTCATTAGAAAGACCTGGAATACCCCTTTCATTGTGTTCAGTAATATTTTAAAACATTTTTTCATCTGTAACTTGAAGATATTTAAGAAGTTCAAATATTATTCAGATTTCTTCGAGGACACTGCACAAGCTTTAGTAGAATAGGTTAGTACAGTTTTGTCTGTCCTCCAGGGAACAAGCAAGAACTGCTGAAAGGAGGTTACTCAAATAAATTGCATTTCCACAGTATAAAACCACCCTGGCACAGCTTGTTTCTGCCCTAGGTAATGAGGTGACATGGTACTGCAGTTTGTGCTTTTGTCCAGTTCGAGAATTAATCCATATTACACACACACAAAAGAAAATATTTGACCTCACTTGTCCCCAAAGCAGTTTAATTTGCCTAGATATTAAAGCGCTAGTGATGTGTATTTAATGAGAATTCTTTTTGCATGTTTATTATCCAGTGACATTTAGGAGGTCAGCCTGATAATTCAGTTATGGCCTCTGTCTTGCTACTTTACTTAACATGAAGGAAAATGTGATGTGACCCAGGCTGCATTTAACTACAAATAACAACAGAATGTGAGCTCGTATATGGTGTCGTAAAATGCACAGGGGGAGCGAAGCAGACCAAGTTGGAAAGGTAGGGAGCCTAACCTGAACAGCAACGTAGAGACTTTCCTTTCTTGCCATTTTGTTTAATGTTCATCTACCAAAGATAAACAAGCTCCACGGGCTATTTCTCAAGCTAGCATGCAGCGTCATTCAAATTTGGGCAAAGCCAGGAGAGCCCTAGGCCCTAACCCTTACCCAAACGTAATCCAAACTCAACCACAGCCACTCCAGAGGCCCTCTAACCAGCCACAGCTTGTTGTGCTCAAGAAAACAGTGTATTCTTGACATTTACTTTCCTGTCTCTAAGCTGTAAAAAAACACCTTTTGCTTCCCAGTGCACGATGGAGATCTAACGCTCTCCCACCACATGGTCTCCTGCCTCAATGCAAGTTGCCACAGCTTGACTTTGCACATGTACTGCTCTGAAGAGCACCACCAGGAGCTGCACATGCACAAAGACTGCAGAATTGGGACCCAGTGCTTTATTATCTCAGGCCACGTAGCCCACAAGCAGACTTCCTTCTGCCTCAGACATAAAAGGCGCTGTGGGGAGGTGAGAGGGATAGGCGTGAAGACTTATTTTCTTCTGTGCTGTGAACACTTCATCTCTGCATAACACAAGTCTCTCTGTGTCCTTCCTAGAGCGCTCTAAGCATAATGAAGCACAGTTTCTTGTTTCACACTCCCATCTTTGTTTATTTTAGAGCTTTCACTTCATAGCTTTGAGGCTAGACATCAAACAAATAAAAGGGAATTTGGAAGCTGCAATGTCTGATCTACATTCTGCTCAGAAGTTAAACTAAAAATTGTCCCCAAGCCAATACACAGGCACTCACTTTGGAGACCATTTGGTAGGGTATAATACAGCCAACTTGCCTCCCAGAAGGTCAGTATGAAGATCCTTGTTTATTATTTCACCTATCAGATGACAAAGTTAGTCTCACAACTAAGGCACTGGACTTAAATTGAAGAAATCTGAAATTAAGTTTTCATATTTAATTTCACAGCTGCCACACACTCAAAGTCAATCATCACTCTTCCTGCCATTTGTCCATCTCATCCATTTGGACTACAAACTTTCTGGGACACAAACACTGCGTGCCTTGCTCAGCGATGTTCCTATATCCCCGCTAGTTACCCAGCAAAAAGGTAAGAACACTTCCAAAAATATTAACACTTTATGCACTCTTTCACTTGCTCACCCTAATTTTTATCTGCAGCAAAAGATTCCATTTGTGTGTAAGTATTTAAACTAAAAGCTAAATATTATTTTCATTTACAACCATACGGACAACAACTCCTTCTCTGATGGTATTAAACCCAATGATCTTACCAGCAGACCTTTGCCTCCTTGCAGCCTAAGTAACATGTTCTCAGTTTCCACTTCAGTCTACCTTACCAGCAGACAAACATTAATCTTTTTGACTCTCGTAAGACCACAGCACTAAGTTTTTATATGGTAGTTTAAGCATTACAGACAAAATTCTGTTTGAGTAGCTAATATTTCTGGCATATCAGGGAGTTTTCTGTTACATTGGATCTACTCCCTTATATACTGTAACGCTAATAACAAATTTCTACCAAATACAATTTCAGATGACATGTCCAAAACTATGGATTTTCTATTTATACGTGATTTGTCAGAGGAGACTTTATGCTCTTAGAGAACCTCAGTAACAGACACATTTAGTCTAACAAGTTCATGTTTCAGTTCAACTAGAAGATGTAAAGAATCACATTTTTCCACGGTGCATGACTATGACTCCAGCTGAAGTCAACAGGAGCCCTGCAGGCACATCTAAAAGCAGCATTTGATCTATTATCACATTCATTGGAATACGCGCACATAGAGGGCCTGTCTTACTACACTGAACATATTGGGAAGATTTCCATTACAAGGAAAATAGGATTTGAGCCCAATTCATGCAGAACACTGTGGCTAGTGCCATGCCATCAGCTTTTAGACAGAACTCTCCAGTATATTAAATTAGACCGTTTCTTAATCAGTGATGGCAAATCCATTGTTTGAACACATTTCTGCTTTTATACAGAGGAAACAACCCCATATACAATGAAAGACTTACAAATGCTGAAGACTTTTGCAAGTAAGTATATTAGATTATTCAATTATTATAGACAGATTTGGTGCAAGTACTTATTTGTATGTGTGTTTTGTTAGAGAGCTCAAAATAGGATAATGAAGCACATGTATTATGCTGCTATGTATATATATAATTCATACAGCAGTGCAGGGGTCCTGCAGTTGCATACACCTATGTGAACAAAGATTTAGTTTGATTTGATGGCCCTACTGTATGGAAAACCAGCTACAATGCTGCCTTGAGGGAGTGGACTCAAAACAAGGCTTCTAGTTTTCAGAGGGAAAAAAGTATTTCCTATAAAAGACTGCATTCTTTACAGAGAAAAAATAATTATTGTAACTCAAATAGCTCTAAAGAACACCATTTTATCATACTGATGGGAAACTGAAGCTCAAGGATGTAATTTTCTTTTAAGAAGTTCTGAAGAAAGTTTAGTGCTTATCCAACCCAAGTGACAGCACTGGAGACCTGAGTCTTCGATTTCCTCACAAAAGCATGCGCTATCCCTGCAAGTCCTCACCACACTGAATTCCACATTAGTATTTTAGCCACATACCTTTATTCTGGGTAAGGAGCAACACTTCATGTCTAGGGGAGATAAATCCATTTCTTGCCTCTATACCAAGCTGTCTCTCTCCGCTTCAAACCAACTGGCTGGTCTGGACAGCCTTTCTAAAATACACAGGTAATGGGGACTGGGTACGGCAACCAGCAATCTGCTTCACAAAAACAGCCAGAGAGACATCTCATGGTAACAAGTCTCAGTTCTGGTCCAGAAGGCACCTGAATCAGTAACTTTGAGGGCCAAGTCTTTCAGCTGATGATCTACTGAGCCATGTTGTGGCTCATGTTTTATTGGCAAGTAATTACAGGCAGCTCCAAACTGCCACAGGTATAGAAATTACAATAAACCAAGTAGAAGCCTGTTTTTCAGGGGGTCTTGATTCAAGCAAGAGTGAAAAGATTATTTTTACAGAGGACTATACCAAAATACAAAATTAGTTGCCTCCCCCATATGAAGAAAAAAAGCAGTTGCTAATTTATACCTTCTTAAGTCAGTACTATGAACAAGGACAGGAGTCCCGTCCTCTCTACACTGACTTCACCTTTCCCTGGAAGAGAAACTGCCACGGAGTGGCACTGTTCACAGATAGCAGTGTGCACAGAGGAGATGTCACTGCAGGAAATTTTAGTTTAGCCTGTTTTGTAGCCCTCTTAACATCAGTCTCCATCTGGAGATCCCCACAAAGTATTTTTCTGTATTTCGCTACGTTTTTCACTGATTTAAATAATTCCATTATCTTCACTGCTAGCCACAATGCTTATAGTTTATTTTCAGAATTTAATCCAGTCTACAAATGATGCAGCAGTGCCACATCCCCAAACCACAGACTTGTAAAAAATCAGGATAGACAGCAGTTTAGATGGTCTGGGCAGGGGGTCTTGCCCTAACAGACATTTGTGACGTGCTCTCTTGGCAGCACATACTCACATCCATCTGCTGAGATGGAACTGAGCCCACTGCACTTTCATCATCCTGTTTGTAGTTCACAAGCACCACATAAGCTCTGGGTTCAGTAGTCAGGGCACACAGCGCTGCGAATCCTAAACCTAACTTCTCGTCAGCATGGAAAACGTTACTAGAATTCTCACTGTGGGGGACTGGAAAGAGGAAACACGAAAACAACCACCAGCCCTGGGCTCCTAGAAGGAAAGCAGATCTTTCCAATAGGAAAACAACAGATCATGAGCATTACAGTGTTTGGTTTGATTTCTTATGGTCAGTGAATTTAGCAAAAACAAACTGAACTTTTTTATATGCCCACAGGCAACTGCAGTTAGACCTCAGGAATTACTTTGTCTTCCACTAGATGCCAGTGAATAGCCACGTTAGTCTTAGGAATGACAAGGAGTAAACCCTAGTTTTCACACATATTTCTACATGAGAAAGGAACTATTTAGAAAACAGCGAAAGGTTGCAGCCAGATAAAACACAGCACCTATAAAATACCAGCAGGTCACAGTGACCCACATACAACTGATTTCCATTACTGTGAGCCAAAACCTGCAACTGCTTGCCCTGAGAGTGTGAAGAGGTATCAGGAAGAAGTGTGAACATTCCTGCATGAGGATTATGAATCTGCATCAGAAGAGACTCAGCAGAGAGGGGAGCTCAGGGCTTTCCCTACACAGTCAGTGGCATGAAATTGTTTCCCTTCTTACACAGATAACTTGGCAGGGACATTTGTTCAACGTTAGCTAAGTGACAGTGGCTGAGAGGGGAGCTAAAGCCCAGGCAGAGCAGCACCACACCTCTGAAGCTTGGAACACCTTTGCAATTGCAGATTTAAGACTCTCAGTTCTTTGTCCCAGACTTTGCTGTCATTAGTGTAAATATAGGTTTACAATGGCCTTCTCCAGCTAGCTGTAATATGGTAATGTGGCATTAATAACATAATACAGTATTAACAGACAGACAAGCAGTATTAGCACGTTTACATTTGCAATCCATTATAGAGTGTAGCATCTCCAGTTCTTATCCTGCCAGTAACTCAGACGTGGAGCTCATTACACAACAATACCCTTCCAAACCTGCATCCTGCTCCGCATGCGCCCCATGCCTATCCAGGGCAACCAGCCCTGGTAACCACTCACTGATTTTAATTCTCCGCAGAACAGCCATGGCATTTCGCTCACTTGAGACTGCACCTACTGTTTACAACGCCACGTCCAAAAAGCGGTAAAAGGGACTCTGAAAGCAGGCCCTCCCACAGCCCCTACCGAAGGGCAGCAGGTCCCAGCCTCGCGCTCAGACCTCCCTCCCCAGCCCCACGCCTCTGTGCTACCTTCTGACAAGGCAGGGCGTGACGCACCGGCCCTGGCTTTTGCGGTACTTCAAGTACATCTACTTAGAGACGTGGGTGCAGTTATTTAGCTTTAGCATCGTAGTGCCGGTCCCACCCGTGACAGAGGGGTCCCGCGGTGCCCGGCCCTAACCCGAGCAGTGGCACTCGGGGGGGCCAGCCCTGGCAGAGGAGAGGGGCGCACCACCGCCCGCGCCCCGCGCCCTACCTGACCCGTGCTGCTGGCGGAGGATGACGGCCTGCCCGGGCGGCGGCGAGCCCGAGGAGGCGGCGACGGTGGCCGAGGCGAAGGCTGTGGGGACAGCGGCGGCGGCCCCCGCCTCGGCCGGGGGCGGCGGCGGGTGCTTGCCGGGGCCCGGCGGCGGCGTGAGCCGTGCGGCGGGGCCGTGACGGCGTGAGCCCGCGCCGCTCTGGATGTGCGAGACTGCCTCGGCCGCCTGCACGTCAGGCGGCGCGAAGCGGGAAACGACGCGTAGCAGCGCTTGGGCCTTGTGCTCCTGCGTCTCGTCGTCGCTGTAATCCGCCACGCGGCACTCGTAGACGCCCTCGTCCTGCCGCCGCACGCCCGAGAGCCGCAGCCGGTGCGAGATGTCGTTGCCCTGGACGCGGACCGTCTGCAAGAGAGCGCAGCGCCGGGCGCCGCCTCAGCAGCGGCCACCGGCCCCCTCCGCCGCTTCCCCTCCTCCCCTTCCCTTCCCCCGCAGCGACCCTGCTCTCCGCGGGGCGGCCCCGGCAGAGCTCCCTCTCGCCCCAGGTACGGGTCCTTCCTTTGCTGTCAGGAACACCGAACCCGGGCTAATTCCGCCCCCAACCGAATGCACAGGGGCTCCCTGCGCCCCATCACCCCCACGCACCCCCCGCCGTGCCCGCCCCCAGCCTGGGGGTCCCTTCTCCCGCCCAGTACCGCAGAGACCCCCGCAGGCATCCCGTCTCCCAGGCAGCCTCCAGCCCGCACGAACCACCCTGAACCCCGCACCTGGGGAAAGCCCAGCACCCCGGGGGTCTCCTGCTGTGGAGTGCCAAGCCCTGCGGGTGCAGCGCCCCCCGACCGGGCCGAGAGGGTGCCCTACAGTCCCGGTGCACCCCCCCTCAGCGGGAGGGACCGGCCCCGGCTGCGCCTCAGCACCGCGGGGAAGGGTCGGCGCGCCCCGGCAGCCGCCGCGCTGGGACAGAGGGAAGCCCGGGCCCGCATCGAGGGCAAAGGGGCTCCTTTCCTGCAGGACGGAGAGAGAAGGGGGTCACCACAGACGACTGGGGTTTGCACAGGGATGGGGAAAAAAAAGCAAACTTCTCTCCTGATCCGGCCCACAGTCCTCTTCAAACGTGGCTAAGAAGGAGCTGTAAGGCAAGCATCACCTCTCGATTGTGAGGAATGAGACGTGCCTGCTAAACCAGCAACAGATGGTAATGTTTTGACCAAGCCACGACACGCCGAGGAGGGGAAATGTGCCACACTCCTGCCATGCTGCAGGAGCAGGGCTGCCAGTGAGACCAACTGCATTCGCACGTCAGGAAAGGAAGGGGACATGCAGTAAATCCCACGTGTATGGGAAGAAGGGGGTGCACCACCCAGCTCAAGCTGCACTTACACTGATTTTGGTTGCATCCTTGTTCGTTACCTAAAAGAACAGGAAAAAAGAGGGATTAGACTCAGCTCTGCCAGCACCTGGACAAGATGCTCATCTTCTCACCCCAGTGCAAGGACAAGACAAGGACAGACGCAACTTTCTCCACTTGCTGCTCACACAGCCCATGCATGGCTGGAGGGTACTTCCACGGGCAACAGGGAAGGCAGCTTAGCTGGGGGGACTGTTTTGGTAAAGCTGCTGTGATACCCACAGAAGCACTGCCTTTACCAAGGGTGCGAACAGCAGCCAAATAAATGCTTGTTGCATGCTGTGGTGCTCACAGGCACTGACAAACACTGGGGAAGATGCTTCACCAGCAGCATTAGCACAGCTGTGAGGTCCTTGGGCAGGCTGGATCTCACACTGCTCAGGGCACAGCTTTGGTCCTGAAACATCCTGGGACCAAGTATCACTCAGCAGGTTTTGTACTTGGTTATTTTTTTGTCTCCAGCCAACTACTGTAAACCTAAGTCATGCCTCAGATCTCACTGATGCGCCTCCCAGGGAGATGGTCATCATTCTCCAGGCATGCCCTGTCATCATTTATTGTAAAAGCAACTCACAGTTTTTATATAAGGTTAAAGAAGGCACTTAAATCCAAGCGATTTATTTCCCTGTCTGACAACTGACTTACACTTTCCTCAGCTAGGCAGCATTGCATTAGCTCAGCGCCTATATGCTTTGCATCTCTATTTGAGCTCTGCAGGAAAACAAGCGTGCTACAGAGAGGGGAGCTGGCACAGGCATGCAGGCTGCCACGGGGCACCCTGCCGGTGCAGGGGCTGGGGGGCTGGAGAGGATGATGTGCCCCGTGCAACAGTGCAACACGGCCTGAAAATCCTGCTTCACCCCACTCCTGTAGCACCAGCAAGGTGTCTTGTGCTGGGGGGGAAGCTGCAGAATGAACTGGCTTATGTTGGGGAAATGCAGCTGAAAAATTTAGATTAGAGCCTACCATCACACCAGGCAGCTTGCTAGGGGGAGGGGAAAGGACAGACAAGATTTAACTCTGCTTCATGCATCCGACTGTCCAGATTCGGACACAGATGCGTACATGTACCCCAAGAAATAGTTTGCGTTTGGGTATGCAGAGTGATACATATTTAACATACCAACAGAGAGGTGTTCCCCTCATGCCTTTCTTTGCTCTATCAGCAAGCAAACCTTTTACAATGATTGCAATGACGTCTCCAACCTTTTCCAATGATTCCTAGCTCAGCCTACAGAAGCACTGTTTTTCACTTGTCCCCACTTCATACTACAGCTGTTTTTGACTGCCTCTCTTGGGTCCTCATTGCTAGTTTTGCAGCGGGATATTTATTGCTTTCTATTTGCAATCCTTAAAGTACTGACGTTTCTTCCTGAGGTGAAGTCCCCCACGGTGCATGCCCTGTCCTCCTCTGCTCAGGGAGGTCTCTGGGACGCCGACACTTCCAACCACTCACTGGCACTGGGTAGAGGAAGTGCTCTCCTCTCTGGGACTGCTGGGTTTATTTTGAGCACCCTCTGAACATGTTGCACTCGATGAACAGATACATCTCCATAGAGCTGTATTACCTTGCTCCTGCTGCCGGGGACACTGATGGCTAATTCGTGTGCAAGTTCTCTGGCTGGTTCTTTAAGGTACCACCACTGGATTTCCAAGGAGTAAGAGGTGGATCCGCTGGCTCGGAAAGCACAAGGCATCTCAATATCATCTCCCTCCCTAACAGTCACATCTTTGGGAACTTCAGTAAAGGTAGCTAGGAGGGGAAGATAGAGTTACAAGGGCTGGTTAATGGGAGAGGTTAAAAGACAAGATCAGTCTTTTTAAGCGTAAGGCGAGCTGTTCCAGCTGAAGGGCTAGGCGCTGACAGAGACACGGGTTTCCTGTAGTCTGGTGATCACAGAATAAGCGGAGCATCCAGGATTGCGCACCCGGGGCAGGGCCGATCCGCTCCCCGCCACCCCGCAGCCGGGGGCCGCGGCTCCAGCGGAAAGGGAAAGTTCGAAGAGTATCTTAAAACCCCCTCGTCCTCCCAAGAAAGCCCTCGGCTGTGTACAGCGACACCAGTGTCCCACCGCCCCCTCCCCCAGACGTGGCGCGGGAACTGTCCCGGGCTGCGCGCCCGGCCGGCCCCGCTCCGCGCCGGTGGCTGCAAGGCGCCGAGCACGCCCCGCCGGCAGCTGCGGCCGCAACAGTGCCACCTTGTTCTGCTAAAAGCCCCCCCACCGGCAGCGCTCCCTGCCCCCAGCCAGCGATTCGTCTACAGGAAAAAGCAGTGGCAAGGACGGGGCTCGAAGCAACTGCTGGCCGGAGCGAGGCGGCTAGCGCTCAGCTGCGGGCACGGCGGCGAGCCCCGCAGGCATCGGAGGCCCCGCCGCCTCCCGCCAGCAAGCTGTCCCCGGAGCGGCGGCTCACCGCGGGAGGAGGCAGAAGTTTCCTACTCACCGGTGACGATGAACAGCAGAGGTGCGTTGAACATCAGGGAACAGAGGCTGCAGAAGAGCCCCCGATTTTCCATCTCATCTATGTGGGCTGCGGGCGGGGGCCGGGCTCGGGGCGCAGCCGGGCACGCCTCAATCCATCGCACACATCGGGGCTGGGTCAGGGCTTCTTCCCAAAAAGCCAAAGCCACCCGACTAACCTCGGTGCGTGGGGAAGCAAATATAAAATCCACAGCCGGCTGCTCAAACTCGCTCGCAGGTGGAAGCAATGTTCCTGGGAATGATGCAATCAATCTCGTCCCGGTTCTTTGCTCCCCCACTCGCCGGTGCTCCCGCCGCCGGCGGGATTCAACTGCCCTGCGCTGAATAGGGGCTCCCGCTGTCCGCAAGCGAGGAGGCGACGCTGGGCTCCCCTCCGAGACCCATCACACTGACAAGTCCGCTCTTGCAGCTCGCAGGAAGGTCTGGCGAGGCGGCAGGGACGAGCCTCCCCTCTCCTCCCTGAGCCTGGGGAGCGCCCGGCGCGTTCCCGTCGGGGGCTGGGCTCTGCCCCAGCACGGGCGGCGGCTGCACGGAGGAGTCGCTCCGGCACGTCCGAGCCCTCCCCGCCCGCGCGACGAGCGGCCCCGACCGCAGCTGCACCCGCGGGCCCCGCCCCCGCCTCCACGCTCCGCACCGCCCACAGCGGTAGGACCCCGCCTGGCGCCGCCCCGCACCCCGGCGATTTCCTGTGCAAGCGAGGCCGGCGGCGCTCTCCACGTGCATCTCCCACTTTTCTCAAGACCCCAGACTCACTTTAGGCCCAACTACGACGCACTTGAAAGAAGAGCAGCGACCTGCTCTTTGCGGGCGCGCCTGGCTCTCCTCTCAGGGTGCGTGCCCGAAGTTAACTATTCAGTTGCTGTCAGGCTTCCAAACTTGCTATGTTTACTACTTGTTAAAATACATTAAGGAAGACAGCCCCCACTATCGATTTGGAATACAGTATCATAAAAAGAGAATGTTTCTGTGGATCAGCTGTTTCTCAGGCAAATGTCCCAATTAAAAAATAGAAGCGATCAAGAGTCAAGTCTGTAAAGTCATTACAGTGAGTTACGATCACAAGCAAGTTTGATTTTTGCAGTAAGTAATGTGAGGGAGCTGTATTTTAATAAATTTGAGGTGCCTTTCTAAAATCTGTGCCTTTTTTCCCTGAAATTTCATTAAAAGTCACCATTTTATTCAGCCGCAACTTCATTTAATCACTGGGATGGCATGGGAAGTGTGTTTTATGATCTGCAGAACATTTCCGTTTATTTTTAATGTCTTCATTCTGTACCAGAATGCAAAGTTGGATGCATGAAGACTTCTGTGGAACAAATTATTCAGAAACATTAACTTTTTTAATAACTAAATGGGACCAATTTTTAAATGGGTCCTAGTATCTAGCTTCCCAGCCACCTCCCCACCTGGCCAGACAGACTGCTTAAGCAGTTGGGCCAGACCAGCTGCCGGCTCCCTGCTAGGAAAACGCACCCACACGGTTTCCACCAGGAAGTTTCAGTAAAGTTCACATGATCCTGAAGAATACTGAAACTGCATAAAATCAATATTTCCTGATGGAAATTTTTTTCTTAGGAGTCTTTTCAGCCATTCCTATTGATCATATCATGATTTAAATCCTACAACAGTCCTGTGGCAGGTCTATGACAACTTGCCTGAAGAGCAGCTCCTTGCCTTCCTTCATAGCCTTTACTGGGAGCCTGAATCCTGCTAGCAGGCAGAGCCCACTTCCCCAGCCAGGTGGAGTCAGACCCCACCAGTCATAAAAGCTTTTACTGTAATAACTATTAAATACCATTTAATCAAATAGTCTAATAATCACTTATGCTTTGCTTTTCCACCCAAAAGCTTAGTGTGCTTCATGCAGTAAGTAAGCATCATTATTTCTTTTCACATATGGCCTTAAGCCATGTAGCACTGCAGTGAGTTTTATTACCACCTTGCCAGACTCCCTGCACAGTGCTTCCCCTACCAGGCCCCATGAAGGCACCCATGAAGGCAGGGATAGGCAATCCCAACATGTACCTGAGGAAGTTAACTCTAGCAGCCACTCCACTCAGCAGTGGCAGTCCTTCAGTCACATCTCAAGAATGGGTTAGCTGGGTCCTCTGCCAGTGAGGCTTTGTGCCTTCCGCAGCAGGATGGGTTAGAAAACTCCTAATAGGTAAACAGAATCAAAACAGAAGTAATTTTTGTATCAAATTCCTAGTGACAAATCATATTTTGAATATTTGAAAAACTGTTTTTATTAAAATTGATGTTTAAAAATTCCTGCTGAAATAACAGCATTGTGAAAATTATAAAGGCTTGGAATGTAAAAATACCCAGTTCATATTAAGTGAGTTTTGTTTCATAGATATAAAAAATAAGTAATAAAAATTAAAAGGAAAGGCCATTGCATTTAGACCTAGTTCTATTTTAATAAATCTAAGGCTGTTATTGTAGTAATAGTGCTGCTGAAGTGAAGAGTTTTAGCTCAAATATGTCTCTCGATGTATAGCATTAAACCTTCAGTTTTACTGTATTTACTACCCACCAAATTTGATTGATATGTAGCAGCTGAACACTGAAGCGCTGATATCTTTGTAGTCAATTAAAGTCAGGAATTAGGAACACAAAGGTGTTTTTCAGAGTCTTAAGTTAGAGTAATAACAAGACTCTCTTTTTGTTCTTCTCTTCTACTAAAATTATAATGGGGGACTATTGTGCTCTACACCAACTAGCAGGTACTCTGTGCAAATCATTTTGGTCTTAGGATCATAACATTTGTAGCCATTTATTAATTTAATCCTGCCAGCAAAAGGGACTTCTACAGTGCAGAAGCTATCACCTTGCTACACTCATACCCCGAACAGGTGATGAACAGCAGGAATACCACAGTGAGAAGCTCCCTTTGCAGTTTCTGATCCTGCAGCATCATCCACACCAGCGATTCTCGTGAAATCAGGGAAACTATTCAGGTGCTTAAAGTAAAGACTGTGTTTTGATGACCGTATTTTTTTTTGGTGTAACTGTCACTCAGATATTAGATTAAGTGGCAGATAGCTAATGATATTTTACTCCTAGGCAAACTGAAATTGGTTTTTGATGGAGAAATCCTATGGCATTTCCACAGCTTTCCACTTCCAAATCAGATTTCAGTAGAGAAGATTCACAGCAGCATTTGTTCTGGCAGCAGGATTCTTCATCACTTTATCCATGTGACTTCATCCCTAAGCCATCCCTGAGGGGATGGTGGCTGGGAGAAACTCTGAAGTCCCCTTCCTGGCTCATGAGCACTTTTCCAGGGAAGCCAGAAGGAGTCTGGATGGACCATTGAATGAAACCAGCATAATTCCTCCTGAAGGGACAGTCATCTCTTAGTCCCATTCGTATATTCCACTGTTAGCCCAAATCCTCCTTTGTTATGAAATGCAGGAGTATTGCTGACCTCAGGAGGCGATGATGATTAACAGCGGATGAGTATCTGGCACAATAAGCAGACACTGAGACTTAACAGGACTGGTAATGCTGACTGCTTTTGCTTTTGCTGGGCCATGTTTTATAGCAACTCATGAAATCCCATAAGCAATTCCAGCACTGTGTAGCTGGTGACATTTAAGAATATTTCTCCCTGTAATTTTTTTAAATGACTAGCATCTCCATTATTTGAATCATAGAATCATTTAGGTTGGAAAAGACCTTTAAGACCATCAAGTCCAACCATTACCCTAGCCCTGCCAAGTCCAACAATAAACCATGTCCCTAAACGCCACATCTACACATCTTTTAAATATCTCCAGGGATTATGACTCAACCTCTTCTCTGGGCAGCATGTTCCAATGCTTGACAACAATTTCACTGAAGAAATTTTTCCTAATATCCAACCTAAACCTCCCCTGGCACAGCTTGAGGCCATTCCCTCTTGTCCTACCACTTTTTACTTGGGAGAAGAGACCAACACCCACCTCGCTACAACCTCCTTTCAGGTAGTTGTAGAGAGCAATGAGGCCTCCCCTCAGCCTCCTCTTCTCCAGACTAAACAAGCCCAGTTCCTTCAACTTCTCCTCATAAGACCTGCTCTCCAGACCCTTCACCAGCTTTGTTGCCCTTCTCTGGACACAATCCAGCAACTCAATGGCCCTCTTGTAGTGAGGAGCCCAAAACTGACCACAATATTCAAGGTGTGGCCTCACCAGTGCCAAGTACAGGGACATGATCACTTCCCTGCTCCTGCTGGCCACATTATTCCTGATACAAGCCAGGATGCTGTTGGCTGCCTTAGCCACCTGGGCACACTGCTGGCTCATATTCAGCCGGCTGTCAACCAGCACTGATCCTTGTTAAGCCTCATACTATTGGCCTCAGCCCATTGAACCAGCCTGTCCAGACCCCTCTGTAGAGCCATCCTACCCTCAAGCAGATCCAACACTCCCACCCAACTTGGTGTCATCTGCAAACTTACTGAGGGCGCATTTGATCCCCTCATCCAGATCACTGATAAAGATGTTAAACAGAACTGACCCAACACTGAGCCCTGGGGAACACCAATTGTGACTCGCCACCAGCTGGATTTAGCTCCATTCACCACCACTTTTTGGGCCCGGCCACCTAGCAAGATTTTTACTAATTTTTAATAACCAAAATACTAATGGATGCTTGAGGAGCCTTTAATTCATACCCTGCTGTTTGGAATTAATGCATTCAGAAATTAAAACAGTGCAGGTCACCTTTAAAAAGGACGAAGCTGCAAAAATATCCAGTGTTACACATACAAAGCATATACAATGAAATGTACTTTGACTTGGTGTAGAAGCAGTGTAATATACTTGATGTGACATGGTATTCCTACCATATTTAAGCAACGTTAATTACTGCCCTAAATCCTCTGTCAGAAATAAGTCCTGTTCAGGACTCTATTCTTAGATTTTTGTCAGGTTTTTTTGTTCCCTCATTTTTTTATTAGACTGACACGTTTTCATAGTCACAGGGGCCAGTTTTGCCCCTACTGATAGAAAGTAAATTGTGAAAGTGGAGGGCAGTCCTGCCCCTGCGCTCCTGCAGTGGAGCAGGCAGCGCTGCTGCTTGCAGTTCACAGGCAGCGTTCAAGCAAACTCTGGGGCTCAGAGTGTCTCCCCAGGAACATGAATATGCTGATGACATGCTGACCTGCTTCTGAAAACTGCAGAAAATTGGTGAGGGGCAGAAGTGAATATTGGATGTAAACAAACAAAAAAAAAAGCAAGAGAGAGAGGTGCTAAAATGTTCACATCTCTGCTTCCACCACAGTGACTTTCACTGTGGAGCTTCTTCCTCAGAGTAGCTCACAACAGGTTGGCAACTTCTAGCCTGGTTGCCTTTAAAATGTCACTGGTTTAACATCAAATCCAGAGGTATAATTGCATTTTTCCTTCGTTCTCCCCACCCGCGAAATTCCAGTCCTGATCAGGCCCAAACCAAATTGACAGCATATCTGTGCTCTCATAAGAAGTCTGTAAAAGGTCATAGAAGCTGCAAGTTCAAATGTCTGGATTGTTTTCAATATACATGATGACCTTCCTATTTCCCATCTGCAAGCAGTGGGCTGCACTGTCTTGAAGTTATTCCAGGATCCAGGTGATAGGCTGAAGTCTAACACAGTGATTGAGAAAGAACTGATTGGTCTTATATTAGGAAATTCAGGCTTAAAACTGTCAGACTGTGCTATCTCTTTGCTTTTTTCATCCTTACTCTGGACAAGTGGCATTTCCACGAAAAAGTGTCATTTTACTTTCCATGAAACAGATTAAGGTAGAACGCACACTTCTGCATTCTGGCTAGGCACAGTTCACACCTAATGCAGCAAATGCATTTTTAATTGCCTTTAGTTTCTACTTTCTTTAGCTTTCTTATCTGATATTCTTTGTTAAACAATCTAACAGTATAAGGTACTCATGCAAGAACATACAGAAAGAGAAGGCAACATACTATATTCATAATGATGTAACAGTAGCTCATCCTTTAGTACACCGTGCTTGCAATTAAATCAAGAGCAGTCAGAAAACCAGATTACTCCACACTGTAAAATTTATCTGAAAATTAAGGCATATAGCCTTTTTTAATAAAAGGCACGATGCTGGCTGCATAACACTTAGGAGTATAAGATGGCAAGAGAAGACAATATATACAAATTGTCATCTGTCAAGTCCAGTCAGCATGTGGGGTTGCCATTCAGCAGCTCATCCTGCAGCAGATGAGAGCTGCTGCACCTCCACTGCTCAGTGCAACCCTGCATACAAAAAGGGATATAGTAAATTTATTGGGAAGAGCTTGAATGAGGTGGATCACCCAGAGGCAGAGCAGCAGAGTAAAAGCCAGCTCAGCTCAGTCTTGGGAATGATAAAAAAATACTCTGCTTTGCAGAAGTATACTAAATACAGGGAAGCAGCCAAGCTTCAACATTACCATGAGAAGCTCTGACTCCCAGAGAGGCCAGCAGTGCCTGGTGGTATGGAGGCGAGTATTGCTTGCCTCTGAAGTGTCTCTACCTACATATTGTGGTTATTCTCTTTGAGTAACATATTTGCCTTTAACTTACACCGGGATCTTTAAAAACTTTATCAGATCACCATCTTGTAATATCTTATATTTTAAAGATCATTATTATAAAATAATATTTTATAGATTATAAATTAACACTTGTCCCTCTTCTGGGGAAGAAGTAATATAATCATCCTTTGGAAGAAATACAAATGTTGACAAAACTCAAAAAAATGCTCCACATTTGGGTCTACAAAATAATTTTAACAATTGTTTACCAACATCCTGATTTATCACATTCTTAAAGTGGTATTATTAATGGGGAATTGAAGACAAAATATTATTAATAAAGACTGAAAGAAGAATGCTACTGTTAAAAATGTTACTAAAACAAAGAATGTTAAGTCCAAGAGAGAGCACCACTGAGTTAGGTAATACCTTGTATTTCCCACTGGGCTAACAGAAACTAGTAACACCTCCCACACAGAAAATTGACATATATTTGACCTCAAAGAACTCTCAGCACTTCATATGGAAAAAAATCCATATAAGAAACCAACAGATCAGACAAGATCTGCAGCAACTTCTTAAATGCTTAGGCCTCAGTTCTCCAAGTGTTTCTCTGTGACCTGCAATATAAATGCCTCAGCAATCTGCCAGCTCCTAAAGTAAAGGGTGAGATGAACCTACTGTGCAAGGTTTTAAAGAAGGATACATGTTTTCCATGTGTGAAACTGGAGAATTTGCTTTACTTTTAAAAAACCTAAGATTGTTTCTCCTTTCCTTTTCATTATTTGCATTGCCAGGATCACATCATGCTATGCTCTCCAGTAGTATAAATCTAGAAAATCAAAAGAATTAGAAATTCAAGTCACATCCATCCAGTTTTTCAAGAGAGACTCAATGGATGACTGGACAACTAGTATAATTACTTCATCATCACAGATACTAAGCAAATAAGACCTGAACTAGAGGTGGGGCAATGAGTTTTATTTGCTTAGAATGCATTGATTTATTTTCCTTTTTTAAAATTATTTATTTATAATAAATATTTGATGAACTATTGGAAGAAGAAAATGTTGCTGTTAAGAAGTCATCTCTAGCATTCCTCCAGTCAAGACCTGAAGCTAAATTTAGTATGAAAAATTTTTTTATTAAACACTGCTGCATTAGGTTTTCTGATTTGGCTGCTACATAGCTCACAGAAACAAGCTGCTATGGCAGAGAGGATACTGCTCTTGCAGAAGTGAGGAAGAAAGCTGAGCCAGCAGGACTTGCAGCATCCTCTGCAGTACAATGGCCTCTGTTTCCTGGCCTCACCACAATGATTATCCAGGTACGGGGGGGGTAACCTTCCTGTGCTCACCTGTGGGCCTTCTGCCAGGACTGTTTGTTTTAATAACAGTTTAACATAAAATACATTTTATTTCTGTCTCTTCTCTCTCTAATATATTTATAGATACTCAGTATTCAGAGTTGTTGTGCTTTAAATTATTTATAAGATTTTCTATGTTAAATACCTTTATAAATGCCACTTAAGCTGTGAGAACATAGAGTAATACTCCAAATGGATGTGAGTTACTGCAACTGTCAGTTAGGGATTTAAGTACATAGCATTCCAGTGTACTGCGTCTTTGAATCATGAGTGAGTGAGATAGCGAGAGAAAAGGTGTTGACGCTGTGAATCTGGCTAGTGGATAAAGCCAAAATCATGACTTCTGTTAAATCAGTGCAATCAGAAAATGTACAGGAACCCCATCTTTCCAATTAATACTAGATCATAAAAGAAAGAGTTCAAGAAAAAAAAAAGTTCAAGTAGAAAAAGAATGTTATATATAAAACACACAGAACACAGAAAATCATATTAGGCAGAAACATCTTGTGTTAAACACAGCATATCTGGGCTGGCACACAGAAAGGCTTCTAAGTATTTAATTAATTTTCCTTTACAGCTCAAGACTGTATTTTTATTTTTTAAGGAACTCTGCAGCTGCTCTCTGCCTGAACCACAAAAACCTATCCACTTAATAAAAGAATGCAACACAACTGATTGAAGCCAACCATTTCAAAAAGCATCCATTACTTTTGGATGCTTCTGGTTTTAGATGTCTCCCTTAATGAGCTTGAATGTAAACATGCTCTTAATAATTCTGCCAAAACTAGGCTAATAAGTCGATGTCTTCATTTATCAGCCGAAACACCTGACGTCATCCTGTACAGATGAATTAGGTGCTCTGACTTAATAATTTATATTACTTTTCTTTATATGAAATAAAAAGAAACTTTGGGCCAGATTCCCTCTTCTGTTCCCATTCTTCCCAGCAACCCTGGCACTGGGAGAAAGCAGCCTGGATGGGGATGCCAGCAGAACACCTCTGCAGCAGCCTGCCTGAGAGGGGGGCACCTCCACACCCTTCTCATTGCAGTGTGCATTTGTGGAATGGAGAAGGGCATGTGAGAGGATGTATATTTTTCAGTCAGCACATCAGCCTTTAATCAGTAATGTATCTTTTCAGTATATTGGTGAATCAACCCACTACCCACTGTTTCAGTAAGACTGTCGGTGACTATGGCTCCTAAATTAGAAATGAAATTACTATTTTGTTCAAGCAGGATCAATTACTTGCTCATGTTTCCTCAGTGCTCACTGTACTCAGAAAGCTGCAGGGCTAATGCACATGGAGGAATAAGTGCTGATCTGGGACGTGACACTGTGGAAGTTTGGTTATGGCCTATTGATAAATGAACATTTTATGGCCATGGTAGGAAGGAATCAGACTGAAGAAAAACCCATCCAGAAAATTGAACAGCTTATCCCCAAAAATGAAATAAACCAGTCAGTGGGTATATCTGGCAGATGGTGGCAGTCACTTGTGAAGGGCTATGTTCAGAGCTTAGAAATAGGGACTGCTACAGAGAGTGACTTGAGAAACTGATAGATGTGAGTGATGCCTCTCTCTGCTTCTTGACTTCTGGCTGGGAAGTTTGGACCCTGATCGTGGCCAGGATGAATTTTCTGTTGGGTAACTTTCCTGCAGCCCACAAGCCTAAGGCAATTTTTCTCAAAGGAGAAAGAGTTGCATAGCCCCAAAGGACCAACAACATTCCAAGAATTTATGGGATTTAAGTCACTTCCTTGGTCACAAATGGTCCAGGTATAGGAGCCTCTCATTCTCCAAAGAGGTTGTGGCACCAGAAGAGGAGGTGCTGCCACAAGCAAAGGAGAGAAGATGGGAACTGAAAGGCAGATTGCACTTGATTCCACATGCTTCATGTGCAGACTCTGATGTTTTTCTCAATGTTCTCAGGGAAATTAGATTAAAACTAAGCCCTTCTCACTTCCCTTCTCCCAAGATCTGAACTAGTCAACTTCTGACAGGGGGTTTCTTTGTCAGCAGAACACACCTTTGTATAGATTCTAGTAGGGAATAGCAAAACTTAACCTCAGCAGCACATTTGGTACGTGTAGATTAGAAGTTGTGTATTACAGAGTGGTAACTAATCAATTTTCAGCAGATAGGAGCTTGTCAGGTGGAAAGAGAGTGGGCAGAAAATACTGGCTATAGACAAAGTCCAATACTCATAAGAGGTATTGAACATATGGAAACGTTCAAGGAAACGTTCAGGAGAGTCTGAATTTTACAAAAATTTAAATACACTTTGCTAATTTAAAATAATGGTAATGACCTCTGTCAAAATACATAAGTTCCAGCAATTAATCTGCAAAAGCATCCTGGAAAAGAATCTGAGATGAAAGAGCTTAATGAAATGAATCCTTAGAGGCGAGCAAATAGTTCTAACAAAGTGTTTAGTGGACAAATAGTTCTATTTGTAGAGTTTTAGAAAAAAAATGCAATATACATTTGTTCAAGGTGGCTCCTGTTAAGGATAAACATATGTCTGACTTAAAATCATCCCTGTGAAAGCTCTACTGATTGTCAGGAGGCTAATTTAGGTGATAACATGTAGGTAATAAAATTTGGTGCATAAATATACTTCTCCCTTCCTTGTGGGTAAGAGTCCTGATGCTCAGATGTGACTTTGCTCTAATTTAAGCCTTCTACATGGTGAAAATTTTTGAGCAGAATGATTATTTCCAGGATGTAATTCAGTCATGTCTAGTTCACTGCAGGCAGTCATTCAAACGCAGAGGCAGGTATCCAGGTGAATTGGAAAGGACAGGCTTTATAGCATGCTAGGAATTAATTTGTGTTTCTGGGAGTCAGGCTGTATGGATGTCATCTGTGAGGTATTTGAGCTGGCAGGCAGTGTAACCACCCAGTGGGCAGCAGTCACGGTGCTGGGGGACTGCAGCTCTAGCCCAGCTGTGCCAGAGCACGTTCTGTCCCAACCCCAGGGACCTACAGCCTGCTCAGTTCAGTGCTCATCTTAAGCGTATTGAACGAACAGAAAGGAGAATAAGGTATATATTTGATTAGGCACAGAATAAATCATATGAATAAGCAGAAAGGTATTTGAAATAAACAGTAAAAACTCTATAAAAATGCTAGAATTCAAATATTTACAGCTACTTAAATATTAAAGCTTTTACTTCACTAATCTGTGATTAACCCGCCATGTAAAAATAGATATTTGTTTAAATAAATTGACAACTCTGCTAGTTAGAGATAGCGTTTTCCATTGTTCAGAAGGTCTGCTTTATTTTGATCTTTTTTAGGAGATAATCCTCATAATCCTGTATAACGTTGACTATGATATATGTTCTCCTGTAGAACTCTTTGCATGCAGCAGTGATCCTGCTACCACTCACTAGTTTCTGCTACTGTGGAGTTCAGGTTTTCAGGAAGAAACTGGAAACCAGTTATGAAGATGTTAACTGCAGTGATAACCAGGAAGAATTCAGCCATTATACTGTTAACAGATGAACACTAAGCACTGATTAGAATTTTCTATTCCAGCAAAATCAGTATTTTTCTTACAGCTATGTGTGTACTTACGGTCTATTCCAGTACTTCCAACTTAAGCCACCATATGTGGAAGTTCAGTCTGTTTTCCCAGCATTATTATTCTGTCTATGAAAGCTCTACATAAGATGTTTTCTACCTATTTTTATTGCATATTTCTTAGCAGTAAAGACTCTCTGAGCTGTGCTTTACACCTCAGAACAAGTCCGTTGGGCAGATGGTTGCTCTAACAAATGGGAAGAAATGTCAGAAGCACTTTTGCATACCTGGGGAGTGAGGCGCACCAGTCCTGCTCCTTGCTGCCAGCGCCAGCCATGGCATGCCGGCGCTGAGCCTGCCTTGCTTACTCGGCATGAGGGCAATAGGCACAGGGACAAAGACCACCCCTCTGGGGATGATCACTGCACTGGAGAGAGGCTGCTTTGCACTGCCTGAACTATGTGGCTGTATCTCTGAGACCTCCTCCTGAAAGCCAAAACCTCACCAGAATGTTTTCCATTTTCTTCCTGGGTGGCACACACAGCTTTTGCTATAAACACTACCCCCAAAATTTCAAAGATAACTTTGAATGGGGAACTCCTAGTTGGCTTTCAAAGGCATAACCTTACCGTGCTTCATCTCATATCAGTATTACATTATCTGCTTGATAGAATATAATTTTATCCTACGGGTGATGATTCCTCGCTGCTGCTTATGATTTTGTACAAAATACTTTCTGCCATCAGGGAAGGCATCTTTTAAAGTCCAACTTCATGGCCTTATTTTATGGATGATTTAGGCAGGATTGTTTGGCTAATGAGACTCTGGTGAAGTGCATCACAGTGAATCACAGATTAGCTAATAATTATTGAAAATCCTGATAATAGCAAGCAACATTTTTTGCATTAGGAAGCTTTTCTGTTGTCTATAGATTCTCTGTCAATGTGATACCATGAAGTCAAAAGCAGATCTCTGGAAACCAGAGGCCTGAAGTTGGTGATGATAGGCATGGCTAAAAGACATAATATTAATTAATTTTTAAAATAATTTGCATGTTACAGTATGGCCCTACAGAAAGAGGAGGGGTGCTGTGGGAAGGAAGAGGGTTCTGCTGGAATAATCTGTGGCTTTCTGCATGTGTGGGCAGTCACCAGCATCTAAAGCAACCCGGGGGAGGGATGGGCAGGAGAACTTGTTCAGAAACCAAAAAAAAAAAAGCAGCTCTTTGTTACCCCAGGGAATCACTGGGGCTCATGGGGGAAGAATGAGGCCCTGGAGAGCAGAAGCACAGGGGATTTTAATTCTCTGGCAAATTCTCCATTGTGCGCAACCATCCTGGGAAACAGCGTTGGGGAGTGATGGATGGGACACAGGGACATGAGGGCGCAGGCAGTGAGGCCATGGTGGCCTACTGAGCTGTGGGTAGCTGCAGCCCATGGGCACGACTCTCATGAAGTCTCCAAAAGGTCTCACCTTTTCAGGGGTAAAGTTAATACCAGAGATGATTAAAAAAAGCAGGTAGATTTCTCCCTCCAATCTGACTGCTGTAATAATTTATGTTTTTAAGATACTTCCCTCTTTATTTAGCATTTCTTGCAAGATATTTTTGGTGTTGTTTTGGCTGGACTTGGATCAACCTCTATATCCAGCAAGAAAGAATTCAGTCTTTTTGCCAGATATTTTTGACCTTTTCTTGAGCAATAGCTGATAGCTTTCCAGACTCTGTCTAACAGTAGAGGTTAAGCTAAGACTAAAATGTTCACCCAGTTGTACTTGAACTTCTGGCTTACCCAAGTAGAAAAAAACCATGCACTTTAGAGAGAGAGCTGCTTCCAAAAACATTGAACAAGAGTTTGGGCTATAATTTTATATGCTATTAAGTTGCATTGCACTGAAATTTTTCTACAATATTCCATACAGACTGAAAACTGCCTTTGTAGTTTATGAAATGTTAATACCATAGCAAGAATTTATATAGGTGCATAATTAGAAATTATAGCCTGGGGAAAAAGCCTTATTTATAAAGTTAAATTTTTTAAATAAACATGCAGCTAATGACTCACCTTTTACTCTCCAAATATATTAGATGTCTATATTTTTATGAATTCTGCAAAGTAATTGATAGGCTTTAGTATAACCCTGATAATACATGAAGGCACATTACACGAGTGAATGTTTTAGATGTGGTGAGTCCACTGTTAATTATAGAAATGCCTTCTTACAAATCTAGGATACCATCTGTCCTAAAACTATGCTTTAGCTAGCTCTCTGCCTGCATTCTGTGCAGCTGTACTTTGCCATTACACTCAAAATAAATAGGAGCGTGCTATAGTACAAGTTAATGAATAAATGACAAATTACTAAAACTGTCTGACCAGATTATTCAATCTCTTCATCATGAGTCAGAAATTCTACTTACGTTTCTTCATCAGCTGCATTTACATGTGTATGCTCCCTCAAAGTATGCTTTTTTGTTGTCATTGTTATTACACATTTTAATGGTGGGTTAGAGTTGTCAGATTTTTGCAAATTAAATGAAATGCCAGAGAGAGAGAGCACATGAAACACAGCGTTGCTTCCACTGAAGCATTGTTACGTCCACATCTGACTTGTGCTGCTGTTGAGAGACAGAGAGTAGGAAGAAAGTGTTCCTGATACCACATGCTAATGCTGCCAAACTGAATGCCAAAAATCTTTTTTATCTTGGACTCAACAATGGTTTTGGTTTTATCCCTGCCTTTGGACCGGAAGTTTTGTGAGTCTTTAGTTTAACACCCTTCTGTGCAGAGACTGTATCTTATCTCCAGGACAAAGAACCACATAAACCTTTGGTTTAGGTAAACAGTAATGGTGGGGATCTGTTCCTTGAGTTGGACATTATGGAAATACCAGCTTGGCGTGGTATGCAGAGCCTGTTTTATTCACTGTCATGATTCACCTTTCATCGCTGATTATTTGAAATTTTCTGGCAGGTGCTTAGTGGGCACTATAGCATTTGTGTTTAAAAAACCTGCCTTGTTCATGCCCATAACTAATTCTTTGGTGATGCTTCTTCCCTCAACCTTTCTCTTCCATTCCTGTTACAAACCCTGGCTACTTTTTATATAAATATTATTATTTACATTTGTTCTGATTAGTAAGTTCAGAGCGTGCGAGGCCTGCTAAAGGAATTGAGTGGCTCCTTTACTCAACCATCTTAGCAGGAAAAGGCTTTCAGGGCACTTGATATGGGCTAACTCCACTGGGGCCTTCTTCCAACTCAGGATGAGCCAGGAGTGTCACACAGATGCATGTGTGAAGTTGTAGCCCCTGACTGTGGCGGTGAGAACTAATGTACCTAGTGTATTTGAGTGGGTGGGACAGAGCAGGTTGGGGCAGATAGATTTGGGCCATTTCCTCCAAATTGTTGTAGAAAAAAATGATATTTTTAAACAATGGTTTAGAATCTGTAGTGTCACCCACATTAGACAGCTAATAATCTCCATCCTACAAGCATGATGGAGAAGCCCCTGTGATGGGGTAGGAGAACTAGCTCTTCCAAATCTTAATTTCAGCCCCTTCATCTTATGCTCCTATCCACGTAACAGTATCTAATCACAGCATATATGAATCATTTCTGTCTCAGGGTCATAATTTTCTCTGTTCTTTGGCCCTCTGTAGATGACAGCCTTTGCAGGCAGTCACACCTTCACTGGGGACGGATACACACTGATACTGCTACAAGCAAGAGTGGACCTATGTACCATGCTAGTGTCATGCTGGCTTCCCTTTTCCATGGTCATCAGCCAAGTGCATTCTTATACCCTATTGAAATGCACAAGAATACAGTGTCCAATTTGACGAAATCTCCAAGTAATTATAAAGTACTTTTTCCAAATCCCTATGTAATATACTTTCAAAGTTGTCCTGTTTTCTTTCTCTTTGAATGCATATTCAGAGCAGGTGGATTTGTAGGCACACAATGAGAAACTGATTTTGAAAAGAGGCAAAAAAATTGCACTGGCTGGTAAAGGGCTTCTTGCTGCCCTTTTATTATGATGTGAACACAACTTGCTACAAATTCTTTACTTTGCATTTCTCTCAGACTGTGCTGGCTTTGGCTGGGGTGGAGTTTATTTTCTTCACGGTAGCTAGTACTGGGCTATGTTTTGGATTTGTACTGGAAACAGTGTTGATAACACAGGGATGTTTTTGTTCCTGCTGAGCAGGGCTTACGCAGAGTCAAGGCCTCTTCTGCTTCTCACCCACCCCACCAGCAAATGGGCTGGGGGTGCACAAGGAGTTGGGAGGGGACACAGCTGGGACAGCTGACCCCAACTGACCCAAGGGATGTCCCACACCATATGACATCATGCTCAGCATATAAAGCTGGGGGAAGAAGAAAGAAAGGGGGGACATTCAGAGCGATGGCAATTTGCCTTCTCAAGTAGTGGTCACACATGATGGAGCACTGCTTTCCTGGAGATGGCTGAACACCTGCCTGCCCATGGGAAGTAGTGAATGAATTCCTTGTTTTGCTTTGCTTGTGTGTACAGCTTTTGCTTTACCTATTGAACTGTCTTTATCTCAACCCACAAGCTTTCTTTTACTCTTCTGATTCTCTCCCCCGCCCCACAGGGGGAGTGAGCAAACAGCTGGGTGAGGCTTGGTTGCCAGCTGAGGTTAAACGACAACACACAAAGATAAATGAATTGTCAGTCCTGTTCACATTTCCTTTTGATGGCTATATAAAAATAATATCCAGGTGCAAAAAAAAGCTTTCATTAATTCTTATATTTATTAAGGTGAAAGGAGGAGTATTTTGCAAAAAAAAATGAGGAGTAAAGAGACAGCAGTGAAATGTCTGCTCCTTTTCCAGAGGATATAACTTGTGCATGATTCCTAACTTTAGGAGAAATCTGAGCAGCTCTTTAAATGGATAAAAAACTTATTGATTTCAAATTTCTGTAATATTATCTCAGTATTACACCACTCCAACACTAAACAGGGTAAGTTAAATGCTGTAAGGTAATGTTGAAATTTAATCCAGGGAATATGACCGCACTAAAAAAAAAAAAAAGGAAAAATTCTGTATTCATTGCACAGAGATGCCTAATATTTTTTTAAAAAAAAGTCAGCATTGCTTTTTATATGTGTATGTGTCCATAAAAATATAGATACAGATATCAGGGTCATTTCTTCAAAACTACCTTGGGAAAAGATGTCCATCATAAATCATTTTTACTGGGAGCAGTTTGGAGCTGAAGAAGCCCTGAGTGCTGCCATGTAGCTGACACAGAGTCTACCAAAACTTACTCTTCCTTGGCAGCACAACAAAATGAGTTACAGCCCAGCAGGATGGCAATGAGCTACTTCCAGTGCCAGGAAGGTGAAACAGAAAAAGGTATTTGCCATCGCTGCTACTGCCAAAGATGAAAACACTAATCACTTGTGGCCAGGGAAGGATGGGCACAAGTTGGAGGAGGAAGGGAGAGGGTAGCAAGCCCTCTTGGGAGGCAGTAGAAAGGGGAAGGCTTAACATCATGGAGAAGAGAGAAGGCTGCTGCACAGGCTAGACAAGGTAGCCAGGCATGAGACTTGCCCTCTGAGATGGTCATCAGGGAAAGAAGAGTTGGAGCCCTCAAGAGGAACTGGAAGAATCAGAGCATGGTTTTCACAGATTACCTATGGACCCTCTGCAGGTAGGGGTAAGTCTGTCTGCAGGGAGGGTAAATTCTTATAGTCTCAGATGCTTTTGTGGAGTTTGGTCCTTTACTCTTATTTTTTTTCACAGCACTGCTTTTTTCCCCTGTTTGTCATTACTGGTAGAGGAATGGGATTTATTAGATTCAGATTTTGAGAAAACAGCAGGCCTCAAGAGAGAAATAAAAGTTTGAAGACTTTGATAATTAAGATGGATAGATTTGTAAATTGTTTGAAGCTCACCAGCATCACTGTGAGCTCTGGTGTACTCTAACCCCCTGCCCTACCTGGAAAGTGTTTGAGCAAAGAGTTTGTAAATGTTTAGGTGGGACAGGGAAAGGGCAGTATGTCCCTGAACTATATGAGACAGGATCAAGTCTAAACTACCACACTGAAGTTGCCTTATTTGCCCTCCTTACGAGATGCAAAAGGTTTGGGACAATTAATTGTGTCTTTTTTATTGTTTCAGTTTGGAGCATAAAACCCCTGACCTTTTATCACATCTATTTAGCTGTATATCCATGGCTCAGGAGACAATTAAAAGTGAGATGCATGTTCTGTGTTTGGCAGAAAAATGCAGTACTAATTAATTTTCTAGCTACAACAGTCCAACTGTGTTTAGTTTTTCCTTTTTGCATTCACATCCAACTCTACCTCCTCTCTTCCAATGCATTTTATACAAATTTGCATCTGTATGTGTTTATGTGTCTGGGCAAATCTTCAGAGTAATATTTTACTACACTTCTTATTAGCACAGAATATATAAGACATTCTCCAAAGGTTTGAGTTTTCAGAATATAAAACTCTTTTGCTTGTTCAGCCTCCTCTAAACGTGATGATAAATCATTCATTCCCAGACACTCAGTGGCCCACAAAGTATGATATCGACTCCTCTCCTAGTGCAGCCATGTGAGATGTTATTTACAGCCAAGGTCCCAAGCCATCGTTCCACTCCACTTTGAAGGAATAACTCTCTTTATCAGCAAAGAAAACAAGCAGGTGGTCTACTACAACATTCAGAGACCTCTCCCGTTCCATCTCTCTTCCTCCCCTCAGTGGCAATATGAACATCAGGGATGGGAGAAAAATAATGCTGTGTTTCCCAAAGAAATTAATTTTACAATAGTTCAACTTTAATACCTTTGAACATAAACACAAATGGGAAGAAAAATTAAAGCTTAGGTTTACAAAGCTATGAAAACAGCAGTAAACTGCTAGCAAAAAAAAAAGTGTTTCCTTATCATCAGGAAGCAAGGGATTTAGCCACTGGGAGATGTTTTAAAACCTATTTTTTAAAAATCTACATAAACACTATTTCTGAATCTGTGTGAAATTCAGATCCAATTCCAAAGGCTTCAGGAAAACCAGGCAGGAAAGCTTGACATTTTTTTTGAAAATGTGAGGTATCTGAAAGTACAGCCTTCCCTAATGAAGCCACAATTTAAATATCAAGTTTTACACAATGCAGAAAGATAAAAAAATCCAACCCACATCTTATATCAAAACCAACTGTTTATAAAGATTATCCCTAATTTTTTTTTAATACTGTGTGTTTTGACAGATCTTGTGCCAGTAGTGGATGTGGTGAGAAGTTAGTCCTCTGTTAACCAAGATACTGGCAGGCTGCACTTCTGGTATTTAGCAGTTTTATAAATGCTTTTGTAAGTGAGATAGCCAGTTAAAAGCTATTCCCAGTGATGGGAGACCACACAAGCTAGTGCATCAGCACTGCTCAGCCTGCTGCACTGTGCGTAAGACCGTGCAAGCCCTGATGCTTTGCATTTTCTAATAGCTGGGCTGGTATCTAACATGTGTGTGCTGACACAGCAACTGTCTCTCCCTTGCGGTGGGACCCCAGTGTGCTCCATGCAGCTGAGCTGCTCCATCAGAAAAGGGGCTGCTGTGCAGTGGGGTAGTGTGCTCAGGAGCAGCCCGCGCAGCACAGCTGCAGTGGCAGCCCCAGCTCCATGGGCACTGATGTGCTGGTGACACCACCTTTGCTGTCACACTGTGCAAGTGCTCGCCTGTATTGAGAGAGTAGATCTGATTAGCCTGTAGTCTCTCCAAAGTGGGGACATCTTTCTGTTTGTTCACTCAGCCCTTCATTAAAAGAGACTTTGACCATGGTAAAAATGACAATATGCAAGAATTGAGACCCTGAAGCTTTCCCAGCTAGACTGCTTTTTCTCCTTTTTTCCCTTTTCCTTTCAATTTTGGATTTCTTTGTCCCCGTGACAGTTAAGAATGATATAAATATTATGGGCTAGATGCTTGTCTCCCAAACTTCTAGTAGTATTGAAGCAGCAAAGGTATCTGTGTTTAAAAACACAGGATGTTCACTAGCTACTTGGCTGAATGCTCTTTGCTATGCAAAGCTCTGCAATATTTTCAGTAGTGCCTTATAATGTCAGCTTTCAGAGTATGATAAGGTATCTCCACGATGTCATATTGCATCAAGTGGAAAACCAGCATAAGAATGACTAGCTCAGGAATATTTTACACAAAATTATTGAAATTTTTAAGCTGTTTCTGCTTTTACACAGGAAGTGGAATAAATTATATAGGATTAAAGTATTTTTAGGAAAGTTCTTACTTTTTGGAAAGATCACTTAAATGAGGAATGTTATATTTATGAACATGTTTGTCCTATACATTCCCCTCCATCACCCAAAAGAAAGGACTGTATGTCAAAACAGTCAGCAAAAAGCAGGTCTGTTTGGTGATAGGGTTATATTCAGACCATGCAACTACCAACCTGTATAAGATACCTCATTTTACAAGAATATCACTTTCTTGCCTGCAGAGTGGCTCTTTACCTGATGTTCAATCATTATTTTCATTAGTGGAGAAAAATCCTTCAGGAAGATCATTCTTTTTAAAAGCCATATGCAGCTGTGTGGCTAAAAAGCAGAAATGCTTTAAATTACATTAACCATGCTTGCAAATTAAAGGCACAATAACCCATTTGCATCTGTGTAAATTGGTTATTAGACCTGAAGTCAGTATTCATTTGTGTACATCTAGTTAAAAGATAAAGGAGTAAAACAGACCCGCAAGCATGGTTAGAGTTTGTGATGGATTGGAATAATAGTGATACCACACAGACAGTAAATCATGGGAGATTCTAGATGATGGCATGAGAAGCAGGGAAATTTGCTTCTGCATTTAGAGACTTTTCTCTACAAAAGTGATGTGAATATTGCCACTCATCCTTCACTTCAATAAATCTGCGGGATGAGGCTTAGGAATATCTTAAAAGTAATTGGAGTACAAAACTGGCATCCTCTCCTGGATGTGAAAATATCTCAGGAGAGCTTCAGCTAGCGGGCATCAACATGATCATTAAACTTTCTCTCCAGATCAGGCTTCAGATTCTGGTAGGGAGCTACACTCACTGATTTTTAGATCCAAAATTCAAATTTAGATTAAAAGAGTTTAAATATCTATAAGGAACATCTGGAAGTCTTTTCTCAGACACTGAATAAGCAAAGGCTTCAGGACTGGGTTCTTTGTTTGTGTGTGTTTGGTTAAAATATACAACAGCATCAGTGTCAAATAAATGGATGTACTTGAAAGAGCTACAAGGAATTACAAAAGACACTTGCTCTCTTTATATCAGCTGTGTGATGCTTCATGCTCCCGCCTCTTGCTGAAGCTGGTGCTATAAGCAAACAAGCAAACAAATCCCAGAGCTGTGCAGACAATGTTGGAGACATCATTAGCCATGGCTGGGGAATAAACCAAGACATCCTGACACTGGAAAGCAACAGGTATGTTGAGTCATTGTTCAAACCTGTTCAATTCAGCCATTTTGCAAGGTAATGCAGCAAGGACTGTATAAGCAAAATGAACTGATCTCAATTAGGGTACTTTTCAGGTCTGTTGAAATATTAGTAACAGTATAATAAGATCCTTGTAGTTTAACAGTTGAAAACAAGAGAGTTTAGAGGAGAAAATAAACTTTACAATTCAAAATGCACTCTACAAATATTGGGTCATTTCCTGCTGTCCTGATTTACGCAAACATTCGGGCCTTAGCTGGTCTGAAGAGTAGCCCTGTCTATAGCCAGGACAAGCGCACTGGTGCCAGTCACAGTTATTTCAGTTTTATCGGTTCCCTTCTGAGGACTGCACTGGGAAGCTCCATTAAGGGCTTATGGTGCCAATGCAGAAAACGCCTAAGCACAGGGAGTAGAGAGTTTCATCCAGTGGGGATTAAAACCCTGACCCTGCATGTCTTTGCAATCAGTAACCTTGTCATGTTAGTTCAGTTTGTATTTTGTATTTTGTAATGGTCATGCATCTGACATTAAAGTACATTTGGTTAATGGATCTGTGCCAAAGAGCACAGGAAAATAAGTATCTCTTACAAGGAAAACTACCAAAATTAGTGCTGCTTCTTCTAAGAGATGCAAAGGGATATTGCTGATTAAGGGTCATTGCTTCCTCTCCCACTGGGACTATATCTGTGCTTGGTGCGTCAGAAGGGCAGCCTGGGCTGGAGGAGACAGAGCTTGGGCTGATGACAGAAATTAGGGGAGAACATTCAAATACTGAAATGAGACCTGGAGGAGTTGATTCCTTGTCTCTGGAGTTCTTATGCTTCAAAACCAAGGAGATTTTACTCTCCGTATATTTCTTTTCTCTCTCTTTTATTTTTTTATATATCTGCCTAAAAGAAAATCTAGTTTTATCTGGTGTTAGACCAATTATTACTAGCGGCTGTGGAACCTATTAGCAGCATTGACAACAACAGATATAGTCAAAAAATAAAACTGGTCATTTCCGCACTCTCATCTTAATTGCAGTTTCAAATCTAACACTGTTTTTCTCATTAAAATAATGCTTGAAAGAAAAGATCTGGGTTTGGGGCATTAAAAAATCTTCTATTTCCTATGTTCTTTTAAAAAATCTATGGTAATTATTTTTAGAGTGACAAGAGGATTATTCGACTTAATTTAATATAGAAGATTAAGTTCTCAGGAAAAAAAAATCACTGTAATGTATGCAAGTAGAAAAAAAAATGTTAACTTTTTCCTATATCATAAGAAGAATTTCTCCATCCTTCTGTGAGACAATCCTAACATGGTGTGTGCAGTGAGATTTAGTCTGGAGCTAAAACCACCTGGCTCCTGGAAGGATGTGTGCTTGAAGTAGTACTTGGAGAAGAACTGCTATGCTGGGGAAGTGACCAGGCCACTTCCTCAAGGATCCCTTTTTCTCCATGTTGCAGCAAGGTTGTGACAGGTGAAAAGGTAAAACAGAAGAAAGCGAGCAATTCTGTAAAACAGAGAGCAAAAATGGTGCAAACAGTTACTCCTTTTGTCCTGCACCAAGCCTGTCTCCATTCCCTCTCCACACCAGTTACAGAGCAAGTCCTTTTTCATTTTCATCAGCAGAACCCATTTAACTCTCTCTATACACCAGGGACGATGAGGACTGAGGGATGGAGTGTGTCTCTGCTCTGACAGGTTTACAGGAGAGGCAGTACATGCTTTGTTTTCAGGAACAGTTAATATTACCCACCAGAAGGACAAAGAGAAAGTAATTAAACTGTCTATCAGTCCTTGCTGTAAAAGGTGTTCCATTAGCAAAGCTTCAGCCATGAAGAGAGCAATGCTGAAGGAGCCTTGAGCATTCATCTGTCTGGGCACACATGTAAATCTCCCTTATCATGTGCTGGGAAATATGGGGCATTCATTGAACAGGCTAGTATCAGTGCCACAACCAAGTGTCAAACATCCACATCTGAGACCCCACACAAACTCACAGCTCTAGAAATTCCTCTTTTTTCCCCCAAATAGTTCTACACTGGAAAGTCTCTAGGTTTTCTCCTTTCCAATCCAGTTGTTAGAAATTCTTTTAAATTAAGTTTAGCTGTGAACTAATGGAAATAAATTAACTATGAAGTATATCATGGTGGTCCTCATCTTGCAGTCTGCAGTGTGCTGATAAATGATCAGCATCATAAAATAGCTGTTAATAGATTTTAAAGCCAGAGGGGAAAATTATGATCATCTAATTCTGACCTCCAGCACAGTGCTGGTGACTGGAGACCTCCCTGTAACTCCTGCATCAGGCCCACTGCTGTTGACTGAGTGGCAGGACATTTTTCAGCTAGACAAGCCCACCAGCCCCTTTACATGGAGTGTCTCAGATCCTCACTTGGTGAAAACCATCATGGTCACAGCACCGTGTGTGAGGGATTTTAGATGATGGTCTGTGTAGGGCCACAATGGAAAAATTACAAGCTGAACACAGCTGTGAGAACACAACCTTGAAGAAGGGAACTGGGAGGATTGTTATTGAACAATATGTTGTTGCAATTGAGGGACCACTGTTAGCTGACAGAGCACGCACCTGGCAGGCCTTGTTGCATGCACTGGCCACACATGTGGCAACGTCTAGTCAGTACTTTTCCACTGTATACGCTGAGGGTATAAAAAAGCATGTCTCAAAGCAGAGAGAGAAGACACAGAGCACGCTCTATGAACCACAGGGGATGCCCTGAAGGTGCCATGCCTACCTCCCTTCTTCGTGATGACCCCACTAATGGTCACCCTCCTGCTCAGTGGTATCTCGGGTGTAGCTGGGTTGGCAAGACTCTCATAAAGGGAAAACAATATGCTAGTTACTGTTTATGCCATGCTATAATAGAGCAATATGCTAGTAACTGCTTATGCAAGGCTATAATAGAGCAATAAACACTGTTGTGCTTTTTAAATATCATGTGTAGGGTGAACTTTGTGCATAGAAATCCTGTGAACTTGCTACACCATGTTACACGACGTGAAAATCGGGTCTGCTACTTTCTTTTTTTTAGGGTGCCATGAATCCCATTCTCTTTGCTGAAGGAGTGTTGTTCTCATTCTTTCTCTGCCTGATCCATCTCTCCTAAGCTTTCCTATTGCCCTTAAATTTCCATCCCAGCAAGCTGTCTATCAGTTTTTTCCCTATCCTCACTGCAAACTGCCCCCAGGCCCTTCCCTTTTCATGGTCTTCTGCTCTGGCCTGACCAAATCTACTTGTTGGCTTTGCTTTTTAGGGACAAGTGTCAATATCTTGCTCATGGCAGCACAATCTACAGAAAGGTCTCTCTTGACTTTTCTTTGGTTTAGCTACTTCTGCAGACTCTTGCCTCCTGGAGGCTACCAATGACAAAAACAAGCCCCAGGTGAGCAGATATTTACCTGTTTCTCCACAAGCAGGTAAAGACTACCCACTTGGGAAATACGTCACTACTTATAAGCAAATCATGAACAGACAAAAGGGATAAATGAATTAACTGATCCTCTATCAATCACTGTGCTATGTCTACTTTTAGAATTGTGAGCACTATAAATCTCAGTTTTCAAGGTTCGTGCTCTAATCAGTTACTTCAAAATAAGAAAACCAAAAATTTTTTTCAGGTAGTTCACTGTATTTTCCTGCCCATACGTTCACATTCAGGAGAAACTCCACAAAGTACAGTTCATGGCTGGCAGTGCTGCTCATTACTGTTCAGAACTGCTACACTGTTCTCCTCCTACTCAAGAAGTTATAATGCCCCATGGGACATTATAAAAGTTAATCTTATTACTAGAAAAGTCCCAAGTGGAGTGTGAGTCCTGAGCACTTGCCAGTTTTGATTTGTTCAACACCATTCTTTATCTTTACATGTGTACAGGCCCTTTTCACCCTGATGGGGCAATATTTGCGAACCGAGACTATCTACCACTCCTATTAAATAAATATGTAGATAAATAAATAAATATATAGATAAGTAAACAAATAAAGCAGCTGTACAGACACAAGAATGGTCTTGTTCAAAACTAGCCAGATTCATGACCTGACAGACAGTGGCAGGAGAAAGACCAGAGTGGGCTCCCCTGGCTCTCCCTAGGAACTCTTCTCACACCCCAGGGGATCACTGAAGGAGAAGCAATTGCTGAAAACTCAGCTGAAAGGCAATTGGAAATACTTGCAGTATTTTCTTAGTGACATGGGTTCCTGTGTAAGTGCCAGCAAACACTAGTGTATGAAGCAAAGGCATGTTACGGTTCTGCTGGCTTACTCTAATCAAAAAGTGGGATGGCCCAAATCGATTCTTGAATGTGGCTTTCCTGGTTAACACTGTATAATGCCCATTAAAGCACTGTCAAGCCTTGAGGTGATGAGGGCATAAAGCACATTTTGATCCTGAAGAGCAAAATTAATTACTTGGCTTGGGCAGATGGAAAAGCACACTTGTATTCACTGCTATCTAGCAGACCAGGAGCAGAGTTTAGTCCAGTGAGATCAAAAATAGCCCAATAAAACCTACAGTCAGCAGCAGTACAGATGTCTTGTACCATCTCCTAAGCCATTTACTTTTAGAAGCTGGAAAACGGCAACACTAGAATTTTAGGTAAACATTTCACTGCAGGTGATCATTGTACTGAGTAGAGTTAACTCAGGCTCTCATCTTAAAACCATACTCTCAGCATTTAAGACTTCACTCTTCTGCCTCATTCTCTCCCCCAAAAGACCTTAAAACCAAGCAAAGGCTTCAGCAGCCAATGCAGGATCACTAACTTTAGGGACTCATTTCTAAATCTTACAGTACATCGCCACTGCCCTCAGAAGCAGTTGCTGATTATCGCTTTCACAAATATTTACTGCTTTCTAATTCTTGAATAGAATATATTATGAAAATCTCCATATGCCCAGGCACAGCTTGACTTATTGGGTGAAAGATGACAACTCTATTTTGGATTCACACTGCTGAGAGAACACTTACTATATTGAATTTATACCTATTTAAAATTGCCTCTACAGATAATAAATTCAAATGTTCCTTTGATAATTAATCTGTATGAAAAATAATGCCAAATAATGTGCAAGGAAGCAGGCAGGCCTTTATGGGTATGATTACAGCATTTACTCCACTTTGGGAACTGCTGGAACTGTCTACATAAATAATACCATGCCATTATCCTTAAAGCAGCACATTTGTTTTACAATGAACCCTTGCAGGGAAAACTTTCACATATATACTATTGAAGCTTTCTCTGCACCTTAATCATCTATCATATCCTTTAAGAAAAGATCTCCTAGAAGAGAACTCTTTCCCCCCCCCCCACTACTGCTTGATATAAAACCATAATGGTTGTTAGGCATATTGGAAACCCTCTCATCCTTCTAAAAGAAAATTTCTGTTCTTTATTCATTCTACTTTGATGCCCCTGTAGAGAAAGAAACTTTTACTGTGCTTTGTATGAAATTCACCAAAGTGCGTATGTCATAACTGCATGGTGAACTGCCAGAGTTTCAGACACTCTTTCTCCCAGCCTGACGTGTCTCAGTCTTTCACTGCCACCCTGCTGTGCTGCAGCTTCTTCTTAATTGCATCCAATCTTTTTGCTGGGGCACTTGTGCTAGCACAGTGATGTGCTGCCTGCCTGGGGCACTGCCCATTGTGCAGTTGGCTCCTGAGCTTTGGGTGAAATCCATCAGACAGTTGAAACAAATCCTGTGCGCAGTGAACACAGCTGACAAATTATAACCTCATCCTATTTGTTGCTATCAATGAATTCTAAGGTAACAGCCGTATTTTCTGCTAAAGTCAAACCAGATGAGTACTAGGAATTGCAAAATAACAGCTTCATTACGAACAGGAGGGGCCTATGCAGCACTGAGTCCAAAAGGATAGAATTACTGACCTGCTCCTGACTAACATTGGCATCAGGAAACCAAAAATACATGGATGAGGAAAAGTGGCAGTTTTGTTGAATACTGCTACTAAGTGGCAATTACAATCTAATCAGAAACTTTAAAAGGAAAAGCAGGAGTAACTTGATTCAGAGGCCTTTTACTGTCAATTACACTAGACCTTTTCTTATTCACTTTACTAGGCAGTTACTGAGTGATTGCTGATGGAGTGAAATCACAAGTGCTGCATGCCATTACAGCTGCAGCTGCAGCTCTCCCAGTCTTACCCACATGGACACTTCTTATAAGTCAAAATGTGATCTGATAAATTATGAAACAAGGACTCCAAGATTCAGATTGCATTATGAGTGGGTTTATATTTTTGGGCCCTTTCTTCCACACACAGGCAAGGTGAAAAATTTAGGTTGCATTATGTACATTGAGTTTATTTTCACTCACTGCTAGATCTTTGCTGGGATATGGGCTCCTCAGCAGGTGAGGTGCCACTGTCTTCCTCTGATACTTTCCTGTGCAGTGTTCTCTGAAATACCAGGCTCATCTCTGCTTTGCAATGGAAAAAGAAGATGAAAAACCTAGGAAAACTCATCGTGCACAAGAATGTTACAGCCTGGCCTTGCCTCTAGTTACCTTCTGCTTTATCAGGGTTGGTCTGGTGGATAACTCCATCACATAACTGAGAGCTGATACATTGATAAGCGCAGAAATACCAGTAACACTGCTAATGCTGAGCAGGGCAGATAAGCCTCTTTCCCCTTGAAGTGCCTAACCCCAAAGATAATAAGGGTACTCTGTGGTAGATGCTGAGAACAGCTTTTTTTCTTCACTTTTTTTTTTTTTTAAATTAAGTACTTTGTTATTTGTCCCCCTCCCCTATTTTTCCTCCACAACATACATTTGGGTTTCTAGATTTTAGAACTCTTGTGAATGGGAATCTTCATTTTTCTTACAGGGGTAGTAAAGTATGAGAGTTGTTGCAATGGTCAGTTAAAATGGGGAACTTTCTGCCCTGATGGTAATATGGGTTCTCTGAACACTTTTTTATTTTCCAATAGAGTGTGCCCAGCCTGTAACAGAGGCAGAGGATGAGGCAACACATGCTCCTGAGACATAATGTGGTATCATTTTTATTAAGGGTTGTAAATTTTCTGACCCCCTGAGGGTGGCAAATGGTTTGGTAAGCATTTCCACTTTCCGATAAAAGAAGTAGCCAGGGGTCTTGTTGGCCTGGTGATACCATTAGCAACTGGAGACTAAACCCTTCTTGTCGCAATTATGCTAAACTTAAATTGTCACCATTCACGTTTGATAAATGTGCCGTGACTCTAAGTGACCTGTACCAGGACTGGTGACTCAGACTGGAGATAAAGCATTCCTTGGGAAAGCTAAGGTGGTGAAAGGGAGCAAAAGAAGTTGCATCTCCCCTGGCACCCATTTGCACTGCAGTAGGTGCTCTTGGATCAGAAGACACTGCAAATTCGTTGTCCACACTTCTGCCACCCCCATGTTGAGCAGGGTGTTGCACATGCCATGGAGGAACTAAACCAAACCTTCACCCTTGGTGGGAACAGCAGAGTGCAAGAGCAGCCAGGTGCTGTGCAAAGGCAGAAAATGGCAGATGCTCCCCTCTGTCCCACAGCTACAGCTAACAGCAAGCCAAAAGCCCCAGAGAAGAGCAAAACGTGGTTATAGTAAATAAAACAGGACCTGAAGAGTTTTTTTTTAAGTTCTTATAAAAAAGGCAACAGACAGAGGGACCATCTCTCCTCAGAATGAGAAATATGGATACTGCTGTAGTTTGGAAAAAGCAAACAGGAACTGCCAGGATGAGAATGTGAAATATAGCACATTGGTGCTGTGACTGAAAATAGGAGACTTGAAATCCAAGAGGAAATAGTTGATTCTACATTGTGAAGCCTGAAAGAAATGGACAAAAACGGCACCAACTCAATCCAATTAGGAAAAAAAGATTTAATTTAATTACCTTTCGCAGATCTTCATCTCTGAGAACCAGTCAAATGCAGAGGTAGAAAAGATAAAGGGCTGCTTTAGGGGTGAACATTTTCAGCAAAAGACATCTAAAGGAAGTTAAGTTGAACAGTACAGGAAAATCCATGCAGAAGATATATTTCTCCTCCAAGTTTACTTACCCTTAAGTGAAGTATTTGCCAACTTTTTTCAGTTAGTTTTCTCACCTGAAAGAACTCTGAAATTGTGAAGCCTTACAAAGACACATGATTTAGACTGGTGAGGTTCAGAGCTCGCTAAAAGGTCATACAATCTAAACTGACAGGTATCACAGAAGGCAACCTGGCTAGTCCAATGTATTTCCCCTGCTAGAAAAGCCAATGACTTGCATCAACGGATTATCATGGATGCTGCTACCAAAAGTTATTTAAACCTAGAGAGTAAATAAAACTTCTGGCTATAGAGAACAAATGACACCAGAGATGGCTGCTGAGCCTGCCACTGCCTACATAATGGGACATCATTCCATATTTTCTGCCCTGCTGTTCTTAAGCCCCTTGCAGACCGTCTAATGCCAGGAACACCATACACCTGCCACACTGATTTCAGATGCAGCGCAGTTACCTGAAGTGAGAGTTACAAAAGACAGCCCAGTCTGGCCCAGGTTCTGCTTCTCTTGCCAATGTTCATACCCTGCTAATGAAAACAGAATCTAATCAGCCAGTTCTTTCCCTTCTACATGAATGCTGACTAATTTCAAAGAGATTTTCTATCCATCAGTGAGGCTGAACTTCAGTAGCTGTATGAAGATACATCTATCTCATCAGGACACTTGGAAATATTTAAAAGAATTTTAGACTGTTTTGCTAGTCCTTCTTGGACAGAAATGTATAGTAGCCCCATTAGGCATGAAATTTAGTGCTCAGTGGGGATATGAGCAAGAGAATAACATACCATCCTTTGTAAAAGATGGAGAGACTTTAATTTTCTCTCAGGACAGGGATACAGCTGTAACTTTGGGAAAAGGACCAAGGAGAGAGAAGGGCAGTTTTGCACAGCCAGGATTCCTTCATGGAACAACAGCCCAACATCTCCCCACAAAGTAAGCTTCAAAACCCTCCAGAGATGCCCACAAAAGTGAAATAATTGGTGTGAAATATTCATGGAGCCACACAGTGCCCTCTTCTTCACTTCAATGTGACTGAAGCAACAGCAGGAGCTGGTGAAAAGTAGACCTGGATAACTGAGAGTCACTTCACAGGTCCTCAATTTTTGTATTTTGTGGACAAAATAACCACATGGATGAAAATGCCTGCTTTCCCTGGCTAGAATGTGATTTTTATTAGGTGTTTTTATTTATAGACAAATAATACACTTAGCCACTCTGGACCCTGAGTGGCAGACAAAATGATCTTTCAGAGATGAGTCAGACTGCACTCCTTGTAGCGCTAAATTACAGAGGGATTTTCACTATGCACTGATTCCAGCAATATAAAAGATCAGTACACACATATCTTCAGGTGCGAAGGTAAGATGAGGAAATGCTTAAGCTTTTGTCTTGTTTCTAAGTGCTTTGGGTTAAGCCTTTACAGCTTTGCTGAAAGCTTTAGTGGCTTATATCTGCTGAATGATAGTGTTAAATCATGACTGTACTGATGTCCCGCACAGCAATTTTCGTGGCCAACTCACCTCCATTGCCCACCTTCTGTAAGAGTGCGAGGAGGTAATAGAATTGGAAAGAAAGGCCCTATCATCTCCACCTCCACTCAGTGAAACAGGAGCAACCATCCATGTAGGCTTAGCGTGCTAAGGTGCTTATGCCACTTTTGGAGGAGAGACATGGCAGACTGTTTGAAGAGCCAACAGGAACAGAGGGGAAAGGAGAGAAAACTAAGCTTAAAAAAGGCATTACACACTGTCAGAGAGACAAACACACAGAGAAACAATTCCAGTGGCAAAGCTGTATGATGTAAGAGCGCACACAAGTCACTAGAATTTGAAATAAATATTACCAAAGGATCGTAGCCCAACAGTGAGGGAAAGAGGGAGGGTGAAATACATCCTGGGGAGCTTCCTGGTGTTTGTGCTAGTTTGCTCCTGAGACACAGGATGCTTTAGGCCAGTAAATTTGCTCAGTGTTCGTGTCATCAGTTAGGGGAAATCATCGTTTTCTATCATAGAGGTAGCAGAAGGCTACCCCTCTGCCTTGTGCAGGCAAGCCAGTCAAAACAACCTAGAAGGAATAAATTTGCCAGCTGCCCCTGGATGTTGTGAAGCCAAAAACTAGCTGTTTACTCTGCCCCCAAACATTCAGTGCTGCTGCATTTTTTGTTTATTTCTGCATGGCTCCTTCAGGTCATGACTGCCACCAGATTTTGTGAAGCACAAGCTTAAAACAAAAAAAGAGCTTTCTTAAACTTATGTGAAGAAGTGAAGCAGAAGAATCCTTTATTTCCTGGTTACAACAGCACTGGCATTCCCCACTGATCATGCCTACCCTCAGAGACCTTGCATTTCCATTATTAGCATCACTGGCTTTTTCATTGTATCTTCACATTTCAGTGCTGGGTTATACCATGGGACTACTCAAAATTCCTTCTTGCTTTCCATTTCATAAATAAACATGCATGGGAGCAAAATACCCAAGCACTCTTTATACTGTATATATATTTATATGATTCACCAACAAATAACAATTTTGCTATGAGAACTGATATGTAGCTTTTTCTGACACTGCCTCTGTGCAAATGGACAGCAATGACTTTTTTTTTTTTTGTTGGTGTTATTTCTCACTAACACCATTTTCTGGTATAGCTTTCAGTAGCTCACTAAAAACTGGCAAAACCTTCCTGATATTTGTTGTATGGCAATAATACAAAGTGATTACACTTTATAATCCCAAACCAGTGCTGAGAAACCCTCTACTTTTCTGAAATTAGTTTTTACTTGTAAGCCTTCCTGCCATCACCAGCTCCAGGACAAAAAACAATGCAGATGACTTTCAAACAGGAGTTCTCTCTTCTGACCAGTCAGTGCTAGTGCAGTTCCTTTAACTTGTGTTAAAATGCTCTTATTTCTGCTGACATAAAAGAAAGGAGAATGAGGCCCCTTTCAATCATTTACATGATGGATGATGGTTAGTTGTCTCTGCTATTCCCAGAAAGGCTTCCCTGCCTAAGTTGGGGAACAGCAAGAAACTCTTACTAAGGTAGTGTCCACAGGGGCTTTATGCAGAAAAAAGAAAGCTGGGGCCTTTCTCTGTGCTAGCTGTTTGGTTGCCATAGCCCAGAGAAAATAAAAGGTCTGAAGATGAAAAGAGATCCAGTTGTTCATAGAATCATAAAATCACAGAATATCTCGAGTTGGAAGGTACCCATAAGGATCATAGAGTACAACTCCCTGCTCCTTGTAGGACTACCTAAAGCTAAATCATATGACTAACTCCTTGAACTCTGACAGGCTTGGCGCTGTGACCACTTCCCTGGGGAGCCTGTTCCAGTAACTGACCACCCCCTCAGTGAAGCACCTCTCCCTAATGTCCAATCTGAACTTCCCTTGATGCAGCTTCATTCCATTTAAATGCGTCCTATCAGCGGTCACCATTCCCTGCAATGAAGCCATGGGCTGTGGTTTAATGTTTACTGACATTCCCAGGCCTTAATTATACTGTCACCTTTGAGATAAGAAAGTACCATACACTAACAGGATTATTAATCTAATAAAAAAAACATTGAAAGGAACCAAGATCAAGGAGCTGAATCCAAACAAAGCCAAATCAGAAGCCAGACATGTCCTTGTTGGACTAGATGATCCCTGAGGTCCCTTCCAGCCTGTGATTCTGTGATTGTAAGCTGTGAGGGAGATAAACTGAATGAACAAACTATCAAGCAATGAGGAAGCACTATGTTCTTAGAATCACAGAATCATAGAATCATTAAGGTTGGAAAAGACATCTAGGATCATCAAGTCTAACTATCAACCAAACACCACATTTCCTAAACCATGCCCTGAAGTGCCACGTCTACACATCTTTTAAATACCTCCAGGGATGGCGACTCAACCACCTCTCTGGGCAGCATGTTCCAATGCTTGACAACAATTTCACTGAAGAAATTTTTCCTAATATCCAATCTAAACCTCCCCTGATGCAGCTTGAAGCCATTTCTCCTCGTTCTATCACTTGTTACTTGGGAGAAGAGACCAACACCCACCTCGCTACAACCTCCTTTCAGGTAGTTGTAGAGAGCAATGAGGCCTCCCCTCAGCCTCCTCTTCTCCAGACTAAACCACCTCAGTTCCTTCAACTTCTCCTCATAAGACCTGCTCTCCAGACCCTTCACCAGCTTTGTTGCCCTTCTCTGGACACAATCCAGCACCTCGATGTCCTCCTTGTAGTGAGGAGCCCAAAACTGACCACAATATTCAAGGTGTGGCCTCACCAGTGCCAAGTACAGGGATATGATCACTTCCCTACTCCTACTGGTTACACTATTCCTGATACAAGCTGTTGGCCGCCTTGGCCACCTGGGCACACTGCTGGCTCATGTTCAGCCGGCTGTCAACCAGCACCCCCAGGTCCTTCTCCACCGGGCAGCTTTCCAGACACTCTTCCCCAGGCCCGTAGCATTGCATGGGGCTGTTGTGACCAAAGTGCAGTACTCGACACTGAGCCTTGTTGAGCCTCATACTATTGGCCTCAGCCCATTGAACCAGCCTGTCCAGACCCCTCTGTAGAGCCATCCTACCCTCAAGCAGATCCAACACTCCCACCCAACTTGGTGTCATCTGCAAACTTACTGAGGGTGCACTCGATCCCCTCAGCCAGATCATTGAGAAAGACATTAAACAAGACTGGCCCCAACACTGAGCCCTGGGGAACCCTGCTCGTGACCGGCCGCCAACTGGATTTAGTTCCATTCACCACAACTCTCTGGGCTCGGCCATCCAGCTGTTTTTTTACCCACTGAAGAGTACACCTGTCCAAGCCATGAGCCACCAGCTACTCTAGGAGGCTTTGCTAAAGTCCAGGTAGATAACATCCACAGCCTTTCCCTCATCCACTAGGCAGGTCACATGGTCATAGAAGGAGATCAGGTTGGTCAGGCAGGACCTACCTTTCATGAACCCCTGCTGGCTGGGCTGATCCCCTATTAAGAGGTTCTTAACCTCTTATAATCAATGTGGTGATACCACTGAGTTTGCTCCACCCTAGGAGGTGGGAGCACGCACCTGCTCACTCTGTGCCCCATGGTGGCAGGGCTATGCTTGTGTGCTGACTGTGGGAATAACCAACTTCTGCAACTGTTCCCCCCCTGAAAAAACCCCACCGCTACAATACTGTTCAAAATACTTAAAAGAGGAGCTCTAGGAAATGCAGGTGTGAGCCACTGCTCAGTGGCACAGCTCACACACAGAGGTGGCTCTGGGCCTCTTCCCAGCATCAGCCCAGGCTGTCTGGCCACGTATGGCACTGCAGGGACAGTAGAGAGGGCTTCTGCTCCTGGGGAGAGCTGCTTCCAGCAGCAGGAGCACTAAGAGCCTCCTGGCACAACTATGGCGTGTTTAACACAATTCCCTTCCTCTCCCATTCTGCAGATGGAGCAATGAAATCTGCAGTATAATGTATTCAGAAAAGTTTGAATGATAAATGCTGATGGTGTTTCCACTCACTGTTAATATTAAAAAGCTCCCTCTCCTGAGGTGAACCAGTGCAAATCAGGAATATTTTAAATCAAAAGTGATTCAGGGCCAACTTGCAGTGAACTCTAAATTACACAGAATTGACACATGCTGAATTTATGGATTCCATTTAGCCCTGCACCGTCTGCAGGGTGAGGTGAGGTATGTAATACTCCGCCACACTTTGATTATAGCCGATCTCCTTTCTGGGCAGGATCTGACAATCCTGGTCTTTCCCCATCTTATGCATAGAGCTATTTCAAACCTTAAACAGAACAGAGGTCACAGCTGTCCTTGTAACAACAGTATCTTTACAATATTGTGAAAAAAAATTCAATTTTTTGTTTTTTTAATGTTCAAAGTCAACATTTATCTTTGTATGGAAGTGGGTATGTGGGTATACTAAAATTGTGTATATTTTACTGAACGCAGCCTCTCACACACTGTGTGAAATAGGAGGTCTGTAGAGAGTATGTGCACATTTTTTTTGTCGTGTGTCATACAACCACTTTTTTAATTCTTCCAGTTTCTTATGCCTGAAATGTACCCGTGTATATAATACTTAGACATTTTTATCAGAGAGAGTTAATCAGAATAAACTTCAAGGACACTGCTGAGGTATGCCATGAAGATGTTCACATTGCAGTTGTGGTTTGAAAGAATTCTGGTTCTCATGAACTCCAGCAAACCAGAGAAACTCCACAGCTTTCCAGTCTTTCTGATTCAGACAGTGGCAATTAAAACCAGAAGCCAAGCTGTTACCTCTAAATGGCTAAAGGGCTGGAAGACTAGGAGCTGCAGAGGCGTAGAAGTGGGGAAGAAGAAAGGAAAGCTGAGCATTACCATTTGACAAGTAAATTTTCGAGCATATAGAAATAACAGAGGTGACAGTGCTGACATTTTGAATATCCGTGGAAAGCACAGAAACGTCATCTATAAAGAACCCTGAGAAGGTGAAAAAGGGTGCAAATGCGTGGTGTCATTTTGCCTTCTGTCCATGAGCCCTTTGACCACACGTATCAAGTTTAGGTTTTATACCCATTTTTGGAGTCTGAGAAGAATGGAGGTGGCTCCTTTACACTCAGGGCTTATCGTCAACACCAATGAGCAGTTTTCTGCCGAGGACTAACACAGGTGCTTGCTCAGAGTGGTGCAAAGGTAGGCCAGGAGGATGCTGAGCTCCTGGGGGATAAACAGAATCAAGTGTTTAGAGCTGTTGCTGTTTGTCCGGCCTCCACAGTGGGATTTATGCCCCTGTCTAAGATATACTTGGTTTCAATAAGGTAAAAATGAAATAGAAATGCTGAGCAGGGAGCTGGATGTAGCAATTTAATGAGGAGTTTAGCACAAGGTGGGATTAGAAAACCAATCCTTCTCAGAGCCAAAGTGTGTTTTTGGAGGATGCTGGAAGCTGTGGCTGGGATGGGCTGCCTGGAGACCATTCCCAGTGCACTGGGGGACACATGTTTCACTCAGGACATGGCTGAGGTTGCTCTAAGGGGAATGGCATCCAGGTACCACCAAAGCAACAAAGCATCTGGCATTTCTCCAAGTGTCATCAAATTTCTGAGCAAGCTGCTGTGACTAACACAATACAGTCAAGGAAACTAGCCCCAAAGCCTTTAACATTCTGCATTCACCTTTAGATAATTGACCAGCAAATATTCACCATAAAACCTTTGGAACCAATCATTCACTCATGTGGGAGGAAAGAGACTGTGAAACGGCCACAATTTGAATCAGTGTCCAAAGACTAATTTCTGTCCAAGAGGAGCGAGCTTGAAGAGAGGAGATGGCACAAACTCTAAATCCAAACAGCCCTTCATGTCATGGATCTTCATGTCCCAACCCAATTGCCCAGAGCCAGCAACTGTTTCACCAGCTGCCCAGCTGATACAGGCCTGCTTTGTCCAGAGTCAGCAGCCTGAATCTAAACTGTACTTTGATGACCTGGTCAAACTGTTTCGTCTGAAGAAACACCATTTCCTCAGAGTTCAGCCATTAATCCAGTTAAGTGTAATTAATGCATTTGCACAAGTCTGAACTAATTTCTCTGATTACAGAACAGATTGGATAAATATTCCTGTGAAAGGCAGAAAATTCATTACAAGAACAGCTTAGGTCCCTGTATTTCTAAGTTGTCTTGATATAAGGAAATTACTTTGGTACCCTAACATAACTCTATCATTTCAGTAAGCTCTTAATGTAAAAGCTCCGTGGCAATAGTGTCAACAACCTTGTGATAACTAATAAGTACACTAATGTACATCGAGCGGAACATAATAAACCTTTAGAGAACCTAATTCCATCATAAACCACAAGAACAGGTATCACAAGATTACAACTGAGGTTTTATACACAGGCACAACACTTCACTCATATTAACATTTATTTTTCCCCTTACTTTCCCCAGTTTGCTGCCCTTGCTGTCTCTAGCACCAGCCCTCTGAGCATGTGCCTTCCAGCACTCCCTTCCCTCTCCAACTGCTTCTCAGCATTGAACTTTCTCAGCAGCAAATCCTGGAGCTGCTCTGTCGCTAGATGAAGCTTTTTACTTGTAAATTAGACAGATTTTTTACATTCTTGGTGTTCTGTGAGAACTGAAACTCCCAGGGCTCCACTCAGCCAGCAGGGCCAGAGAGGGGCTGACTGGGCTGGTATTGTCAAGTAGGCGTTTGCCCACTGACAGCTGCAATGCCACCCAAACCTCACACCAGCCACTGAACAACTGCAAAAGAGGAATGATGTTTCAGTTCACTCTCCTGATTCAAGACAGTTGCTTTAGGCTATCGCTATGCTAATTATGTATAAGACAAAGACACTAGTTAAAAACTCAGCTGTGCAATTTTGATTCTCATACAGTAACAACAAACTCTCAGTGTTTTTGTCCCCCAACTGAACTTACAGTTCAGCTGAGGGTGGTAGTGTAACTACAAAAATACTAAACTGATCTGTGCTAGAAAACTGTGCAATATGAGTTGCAAGCAGATACAGCCATGAGGTGTAACTTTAAGGCCAGGAGGTACTAAAAGTGGAAGAACATCTCTCAGTACCAATCTCCTGAGCATCCAAAAGTACATGTTTGAATTCAGCATAGCTGCAGATTAGGGAATTAGAAAGGATATTGGCTGTCAATTTACATTTTTTAAATGACTGATTTTTTTTCCTATAAACACCTGCTTGTAAATGGGTTTCATTATGGCACAGACTTTTGGATTGGAGAATGTTCTCAAATTTTATTTCCTTTCCAAGCTTCTTTTGGGTATTAACAAATTTGTACATTCCAACCTCAAAGGCAAAATCCATTTGAGTAAAAATTTCTCCTGTCCTTCCTTTAAAAAACCTTGAATAAATACAGATACTGTTGCTGATCAGAAGCAAACAGTTTTTTGTGTATTCTTCATCTTTAGTCCCTAGGCTGTTAAGATACATGGTAAAACAGTACACCTCTAGCTCTTCCTACCACTCCACACACTTACCTTGTGCTTCCTATTTCTACAGCTCCAGGTTTTGTCCCAGCTCCCACAGACACCTTCACATGGGAGATTATGGGAAAGGATCCTGCCTCTCAAAGTCAATGGCCATCCTGCCATGCCCGCTGCTTCCTGAGGTCCTCCTATTCTTCCTGACAAGGTTTGTTATGGTAAAAGCCCAGCTAGTAACTGCTGGCGTTTGCAGGTTTGCATTTTCTGACATCTTATTTCTTGCCCAGTTGCACTACTTGAGATGTTAGCTAGTAACCAAACAAGGAGGAGTTCTTGTTAGGAGATGCTGTCTTGGAGGAGAATGGTTTTGTAGTCTCCCAACAGCCAGATTACACTGCTGCTCAAGCACCCTTACAATTCCAAAATTACTGTCTCTTTAGTTTGCATACAATAAAGACATCAACAAAACACACCACAGGCAGCAACTACCAGCCCTGGGAAGAGTATGGCAGCCCTTGGAGTAGCAGTTGTACATCCTTATTTATCCATTTGGGTCCATATATCAGTTCACCACAGAAATCCTGTAGAATTTTAAGTGGCTCTCGTTAATACACTGGAAGGGATAGGCTGATTACCCTGTGCTCATTAGAAGTGTATGAGGCTACCAGAGATAATTGGAGAGCACAGTGAAATATTTGCCTTCTGCAGGTTGCAAATATTGCAGTTCCTCATTAGTTTACCCTGCTATTGCCCATTGGCTCACTAACCAGGGGTTTGCAAACTGAAAGGACAATGGATGAATTCATAATAAAACAAGGCAACATACTGCTTTTTATTTCTGGAGTTTCAGTACATTGTGCTACACTAAGCAAACTTTCTGGTACTGTTCTGTCTGGGCAGGAGACAAGACACTGTAAGTAAGGAAACCAATGTAAAAAAAGGATGCAACTTGATGTCAAGTCAACAGTGTAAAAATATTAAAAAGGGTTTCGCAAACCTGAAGGAGAGCCCATTAAAACTGCTCTATTTCATAGTTATGTTCCATCATTTCAGGCAGAAGGGCAGTGAAATGAATTTAGTGCGAAATAGTTTTGTATCAGTGTTCATCCATGAACTGCACTAACATATTTACACAGTCTCAAGTATGGGGAGTTTGATGTCATATTCACGTTATTGTAAAACCAAAGGTAGGCTATCCTGAGCACCACTGCGAGGAGTACAGTGAAAGCGTATACTGCACTGCTTGATAATAAGATACTGCAACATTTCTTCAAGGGAAGCAGTACAACCAGGTTGGTACTAGACAGCAAGCCATCGCCTCCGCCTTTCACTTCTGTCTTCTAAGAGCATCCTGGACACAAATGCATCTCTCAGCCTCCCTGCCGCAGATCTGTGATACAAAGAGTCCCTGAAGAGCAATGTCACCAACTGATCATCTACTTCTGAATCAAGTACTGAAGTATCAAAGGAACTTGTGTAAAATAGCCTTCCTCTGGGAACTTTCAACAGCCACATTTCAATTTACACCATCTCACCTTGAATACTGAAACCTAAACACCTGCATCTGATTTCATTGCCACTAATGGGGTCTGAATTACAGCAGATATTTGAACATAAACCCCAATCTTGATTAATCTCAAACTTCTGTTATGGGGAGGTGGGGGAGCTCTTAGATGAACTGAAACTCTTTCCGATTGGCCTGAGGCAACTGCTTTATAACAGAAAATCTTAAAAACAACCCTCCAGAAACACCAGTACCATTTGAAAAACCCTGTAGTTTCATGGCACAATTTAGTTCTAAATGATTATATAATTACATTTGTGAATGTCATCCTGGGGGGTATTATTCTAATTATAGACCACAATCCTTCTTAGCAGCTTTCAGAGAAATAATTTGCGTAATGAAGTGAAGGTTTCCAGCTGCAGCAAACAAACCAAGCTCAAACCTTTTTGGTAAACGACAGGATATCCTTAATGGTGTGGCCAAACTTTGATCAATCCACTGACTCTTTGTTTGGCTCTGGATTTGTGGGATTCCTTATTCCAGAGTGGAAGATGGCTGAGGGCAATATGCTACCTCCAGAACCCAAAAACATTATCTGAGATGATAAATATTGGAAAAAAAATTAAAACTGAGGCCACAGCTATTCCATCCAAGTGTGACAGTGCCAACACTCCAAGCGCTGTTGTACACAGAGGCTGAAGACAAGGGACTCCTGGCCTTGTGTACATCTTTATGCTTATGATTCAAAAGGAAATTTTACTCAAATAAGTTTTTTTTCTATAAACACTGAGCTGCATCACAGAACAATGAATACAGCTGAAAAGCAAACACACAGTAACTCCAAACAGGTGCAGCAGCCTTCACCTGGCTAAACTGTGATCTTTGTATATCCTAAGTGTTTCTGCAGACACTCCAATGGCACTGAAGTGCTTCATGATACTGGTATGTTATGCCCTGGGCTAAAATCCGTTCACTTCCCAAACCCATTACCAGTCATTTGTTGACACAAACAGCACCTACAAGCAGTACTTCACTATTGCCTACTTCCTGACAAGCTGCCCTTTAGGGTTATCCGCATGCCTCTTGCCATATGAGCCATCTTGTTTGTCAGCTAGAAGTTTCTTGAGGTTGTGTCCAGCTTTCCTTCTATTGGTCTTTATGTAACATCTTTATGCAACCCTCCACCCAAGGTAACAAGGCAGATGTTGCCAATGCAGAAGCACTGGTACATCCCGTGAAGACAGAGGTTTAGAGAAGCTAGAAATGAGAAGGACCCATCAAGCCAGTAAACCTACCTTCCTGCAGGAGTAGGATGTAGGTCTTTGACAAGAGTGTGATGGGATATTACATAACATAGTTGGACTACAGGAAAAGGTCAAGAAATCATTATTTAAAACTCATTTTCAGAGCTCTCATTCAGTATGGAAACTAGAGAAACTCAAACTTGAGGCTGTTGAAAGACTTTTCATGATGTACTGCACATACCTGTCCCTGCACACACATAACCAACATCTAGCACTGCATGCACCATTCTCTCCTTTACATTTCCTCTGGAAAAAGTACATTTTCTGTATAGACTGGAAGTGGAAGCAACTTCTGATACAAGCACACGCTATCTCCAGGATGCAGAATTAAAGCAGGGCTTCAGAGCAGGCCCTGAGAAACATTACAACTTTCCCACCACTGTATTTGATAAGAGTCAGTGGCTGCCAAGCTGGTCTGCGCTTAGGAGAGTAGCCCTAAAAGTACCAGGTTCAGGACAGGACAAGCAGCAGGAGCTGTGAAAATTCTAAAATGCCATTTTACTCTCTTTCTAAAATAAACCCCTTCCTTTAGATTTTATTTCAGAATTGAAGTCTGCATTCTCCTGTTTTCCCACTGGCCTTAGTCTTCAGTGTGCAGACATCATGTAAAGCATTGGTTTCAAGGGAAACTTAGTGAATTATAAAGACCAACTTCCTCTACTGCATTATCTGACAGCATTTGGAAACAGTAGGCAGCATGTGGAAACGGTGGGGTATTGTTGCAAGCGAACACAATCACAGATGGTCAGATACAAACAAAAGCAGGCGCACCGTTTGCTCTCCAGTGTGCTTTATACAAATACACTGTGGGCACCCATCTTGGCAATTGCAAATTTGTTATATATGAACAGCAGCCCTGCAGTACAAGCACCCCTGCCTCCACTTCCTAGAGTGACAGCAGCTTGCAGTCGCTGCAAAATAGTGTGACCTAGTGAGCTAAATTACATGCTTCATTGGGCTGACTGATACAGCAATGCATGTACCTACATGCAGCTTGTGTGGGGATAAGGGAAGGTGTCATTGCTTATCTGCTGCAATTGCTCTTTTTAAAAGACCTTTATTCTTATCTTTGATGCTCAGTCATTTCTCTCTCCCCTTTCCCAGTGATCATCCTCAGTAGACAAGGTATGGAGTGACATTTCTTATCATGGTTACGTGTCAGGGAGGTCTGCAGCTTGAGGATGTGCTATTTGTCTGCACATAAGGAAATAGCAGATATTAGGGAAATACAGGAAATATAATCCTATTTCTTATTATGATTTTGAATACATAAGATTCAATCAGACAATACAGGAAATCCGATATTATTTTTGGTAATCCTAGCCCTAGCCGATGAGTTTTAGGAGAGCTTTGAGTTTGGACTTACACTCTGCGCTCCCCAGACCTATGCCTTCCTATAGCACTATAGATAACGTACAACTGGGCAGATAACAGGTGTATCCCTACAGCACACTACATTGAGAAAAGATGAGCGAGGAACACTCAGAGTGTATTCTTCTGCCAGAAAAGGATGACAAAATGTGGTTTCGTGCAGTGGACTGAGAAAACTGGCCAGGACTGCCAAGATTAAGAGCCAAGTAGGTAAAAGGTAATTCCAACAGGGGGAGATCGCAACCACCGACCCAAGTAACACCACCTACCCAAAAGAGAACAATAGAAGAGGACAACTGAGTCTGCGCAGTAATTTACATAAGGAACGAGCAAGTTTGTACCAATCAGTGGAAAGGACAATAATGAATATGTATGAATACGTAAATTTTTGATCTATAAATTGTATGGGAAAGGTGTGTAAGGTATGAACGTTAGGAGGAGTGATCCCCCGTGCATCCGGTGCCGTGAATAAAGAATGCCTGCTCTTTAATACTAAATTGGTGTTAAAGAGTTGTTTCTGATTTTACCGTGTTTTTTGGTAACAGTTTTGGCGACCCAGATGGGACCCTGCTTTTGAATCTCGACGGATCCATGGGATCGTGGGACCTCCAGCTGGCACCGAGGAATTCTTGGCGAGAGCTTCCGATCCCTGGACCGGAGAATTCTGAGCAAGATCCCCTGGATTGAGCTAAACAAGGCATTCTTTTAAGAAGAAACTTAGGTAGAATAATATGTGGGGTTAGCTTCCCACATAGGATAGGATAGTGGGTTAGAGTCCCACAGGCCTGCCCGTAAGGTGCGGCGAAAGCTACACAGGGTTGGGGCCACTTACCTCGGTTGGTAAGTCTCTGCTAGGCAAAAGCCTGTGGAGCAGGGCTCAAGGGTAGGGGAGTCTTCAACAGGGAGTTGAAGCCTCCAGGGATATCTAGCAGGGGGCTAGAAATCCCTGTGGGGGATTTCCAGTGAGAGCAGAATCCCAGGGATTTCCAGTGAGAGTGGAATACCAGAGGGAGCTCTAATGGGGGTTGGAGTCCCTCTGACTAGTACTTGTGATAGTGCACAATCACAACTACTAGTCGATTGAGAGATGGGAACATATTCGAGTAAGATGAAACTCCCACAAAAAACCACCTTTGGGATGTATTTTAGAACATTAGAAAGATATTGGGGGTGATGATCTGTTGACTCGAAAACAATTAATTGAATATTGTAATCATTGGTGGCCAATGTATAAATTGAAGGATGAAGAAAAATGGCCTGAAAATGAGACATTGCAATATAATACCATCTTGCAATTAATGTTGTTTTGTAAAAAAAGAAGGCAAATGGGATGAAGTGGCATATGTTGATTTGTTCTTTGCACTGTGGAATCATCCAGAGTGGCAGAAATAGTGTGAGATATATCCACAAGATTCTATGGCAATGTTTTTGAAAAGAGAAAAATGTGGTGAGAACTTGAAAAAGTGTTGTTCTACTTGTGATACTGGATACTTTGCTTGATGAAACTGACAAGAAAATAGCATTGAATACAGCCAGAAGGCAGGTGCAGAGAGCACGTGCTAGTGGGAATTTACAGAGAACAATGAATAAGAGTTTATCATCTACAAATCCCGAGTGGGACCCTAATCAACCAGAACCCAGGGGAATGTTGACTAGATATCAGAGATAGATTTTATTTGAAGTAAGAGATGCAATGCCAAAAGCAATAAATTGGTCAAAATTTATGAAGTAAGACAAGAATTAAATGAGTCCCCTTCAGCCTCTATAGAAAGACTGAAGGTGACTGTCAGAAAATATACTAATTTGGACCCAGAAAAACCAGAAAAAGCAATTCAATTGGCCTCTATATTCATGGGACAATCAGCCCCAGATATTAAAAAAAAAAACTTCAGAAACTAGAAGAACCTGAATCTAGAAATTTGAGTAAAATGCTTAAGTAGCTTGACATGAAGGACACCAGGGGAATCAACCCTAGCTGAACACCTGGTTACACTGAAGCTAGGGAATGAAGAAATAGAATTTTTGGTAGATACAGGAGCCACTTATTTGGTATTGAATACATGTAAAGAGAAATTTAGTCATAAATCAGTAGATGTTGTTAGTGTGACAAGGCAAAGAAAAATTAGCCTTTCTTAGAGCCATTAAAGTTTAAATTGGGGAAACAATGGGTAACTCACCAGTTTCTGTATATGCCTGAATGCCCACTGCCTCTGTTATGACTAGATCTATTAAGAAAATTAGATGCACAAATAACTTTTAAAGATCGAGCGATTAAATTACTAATAACAGAATCAAAAGCCATAGAGGTGAGAGTGTTTATGTTACAGGATTCCTCCAGGGAGGAACAGATTCCCGAAGAAGTGGAAAATGCAGTAATTCCTTTGGTTTGAGTGAGTGGAGCTCCAGAGTGATCTAAATTGGCAGAGCCGGTAAAAGTAACGTTAAAACCTGGAGCCAAGCTGGTAAGACAAAAACAATACCCTATTAAGTGAGAGGCTCAAAAAGAATTAGAAGGGTTAATTATAACATTTTTTAGAATATGAGGTTTTAGTAGAATGTGAATCAGAATATAGTACTCCTATATTACCAGTAAAGAAATCTAGAGGCAAAGAATATTAACTAGTTCAAGATTCAAGGGCTATAAATCAGATAGTCCAAGATATACATCCAGTAGTAGCTAATCCATATACTTTACTGACCTCTTTAAAAGAGGAACATAAATGGTTTACTGTACTAGATTTGAAGGATGCCTTCTTTTGCATACCTCTGGACATAAAAAGTCAAAGCATATTTGCTTTTGAATGGAAAAGACCCACCACAGAAGGAAAGACACAGCTAACATGGACTGTATTCCACAAAGATTTAAAAATAGTCCTATGATATTTGAGACTCAGCTGGCAAAAAAAAAAAAAGATATAGAAAAAACAGAACCAAGAGAGAGACATATTATTACAGTATGTGGATGACATTCTGATAGCAGCAGAAAGTAAAGAAAAATGTTTTGAAATGTTTAAATTTTCTGGGACAAGGAAAACACAAAGTTTCCAGAAACAAAACCCAAATAAGAAAAGAAGCAGAGATTTATTTAGGATTTGAAATACCTCAAAGACAAAGACAATTAAAAAAATGAAAGGAAAGGAACTATTTGTCAAATTCCCGAACCTAGCAGCCCGAAGGAACTGAGACCTTTTCTGAAAATAATTAAATAGTGTCAGCTCTGGATTCTGAACTATAGACTGTTTGTAAAACCATTATATGAAGCATTAAAAGAATCAAAAGATAAATATTTAACCTGGATGCCCAAATGCCAAACAGCATTCAAAGAACTTAAAAGAGCCTCGATGATGGCCACTGCATTAGGCCTACCTGATTTAACTAAACCTTTTGAGTTGTTTGTCCATGAAAGACAACATTTAGCACTTGGAGTGCTGACACAGCAACTGGGAACCTAGAAGAGACCTGTGAGCTACTTCTCCAAACAACTTGATAATGTGAATAAAGAATGGCCTGGATGTTTATGGGCAGTGGCAGCAACAGCATTACTGATCCAGGAAGCCCAAAAGTTAACAATAGGACAAAAATTACCGTATATGTCCTTCACATGATAGTGACTGTTCTAGAACAAAAGGAGGGTCATTAGCTATCTCCTAGCAGAATGTTGAAATATCAAGTTGTTTTGTTAAAACAAGATGATGTCCAATCGAACACTACTGCTATAGTGAATCCTGCTATGTTTTTAACAACAGAAAATCTTACGGACAATTTAGAACATGATTGCTTGCTAACTATTGAACAAGTCTATTCCAGCAGACTGGACCTGAGAGATAAACCTCTGGAAAATCCTGATCTGGGATTGTTTACAGATGGAAGAAGTTTTGTGCAAGAAGAGAAGTGAATGACCGGATATGCTGTCGTTACCTCCACCAAGGTAATGGAACCAGAGACGCTGCCTGCAAACACCTCAGCACAGAAAGCAGTATTGGTGGCATTGAAGCAAGCTCTGCGAATGGCAAAAGGAAAAAGGGTAAATATTTAGACTGATTCCAAATATGCATTTGGTGTAATCCATAATCATGGAGCTATTTCGAAGAAAAAAGGACTGCTGTCAGCCCAAGAATCATCAATAAAGCATAAAGAAGAAATTCTCCAACTTCTGGAAGATGTGCAGAAACCAGAAGAAGTGGTGATAAAGCATTGCAAAGCTCATCAATTCAGTCAAACAGCTGTGAACATAAATAAATGATTAGCAGATAAAGCTGCAAAGAAGACTGCAGAACAAGGTATCCTTGCACTAGTACCAATAAAACAGATAAAAAATCCAGAGTTAAAACTGAAATGTAATAAACTGGATGAGTAATTAGTAGAACAATTAAAAGCATCACAAAATACAGAAGGATAGTGAATAACAGCAAAAAACCTCCAGATAATGATAACCCCACAAGTTATGATAGAACTTGCAAAAGAAAAACATGAGCAAACACATTAAGGTGTAGATGCTATAGTTTCGAGTTTAAAAACATCTGTAGTGTGCATAGGCATGACAAAAATAATTAAATCCATAATAACTGTCTAATCTGTCCTAGAAATAATCCCCTGAACCAAAAAACCCCACCACTTTTAAGAAAAACAAAACAAAAAAAATTATCTCAAAGATTATTAACAAATTAAGTTACCCAGACAAAATAGATATAAGTATTTGTTAGTGCTGATTGACAAATTTTCTAGATGGCCAGAATCTTTCTCTTGCTGCACCAACAAAGCTAGAGAAATAGTTAAAATATTGCTGAAAGAAATAATACCAAGATTTAGAGTGCCAATGGGAATGTCCTCTGATAGAGGACCACATTTTTTTGCAGATGTAGTTCAACAAATTAATAAAATTTTATGTATAAAATGAGACCTGCATACGCCCTAGAAACCACAATCAAGTGAAAAATTTAAGATGAACCAAACACTAAACTGATATAGTGGAATATTGTAGATCTAAGATGGAAGTATTGAAAAGATGATTATTTCAAAACTTCCAAAGGGGGGAAATGTAACCAGAGTGACAGAATTAACCAACCATGGATGTTGCTATACTCCTTGTACAGCCCTGTCCAACTGGACGTTAAGTCTGGGGACATGGAGTATACCAATCAGTGTATTCTTTGATCTGTATTTTAGTCCCTAGATAATCATTAATGTGAATGAAACAATAGACAATGTGCTTCTGCCAGAAAAGGATGACAAAATGTGGTTTCGTGTAGTGGACTGAGAAAACTGGCCAGGACTGCCAAGATTAAGAGCCAAGTAGGTAAAAGGTAATTCCGACAGGGGGAGATCGCGACCACTGACCCAAGTAACACCACCTACCCAAAAGAGAACAATAGAAGAGGACAACTGAGTCTGCGCAGTAATTTACATAAGGAACGAGCAAGTTTGTACCAATCAGTGGAAAGGACAATAATGAATATGTATGAATACGTAAATTTTTGATCTATAAATTGTATGGGAAAGGTGTGTAAGGTATGAACGTTAGGAGGAGTGATCCCCCGTGCATCCGGTGCCGTGAATAAAGAATGCCTGCTCTTTAATACTAAATTGGTGTTAAAGAGTTGTTTCTGATTTTACCGTGTTTTTCGGTAACAAGAGGAACAGAGAAAACAGAGGCTGAACCTACACAGTGTGACCTGAATGTTTTGGGTTGAAGCTTACATTCATGTGCTGGCCAGACTGTTTTAGTTAAGCCAGCTTGCATAAAATTACTTCTGTTATTACTGTATTACTCCTTGGTCCTTCCTTAGGCTTTTTAAATTCTTACTTCCCTGAGCAACCAACCGGTAGATTATCGACCAACTTGTTTTGACTCAACATTGTCATAAATGTTGATTATTGGTGTTACCATTACTTATGACTATCTATGCTTTGATCATCTATAAAATAAGAATACTCAAACTAGAATCAACACATGGGATAGCTGTACCTGTACAGTCCAAGATGAAGGCATATGACACAAGAACATCTGAGAAAGACTGGCACCTGCTATGGTTTTAATCAAGCATGTTTACTAGGCCAGGGAAAGAAAACAGATACGCCTATTTTATGTAGCTCTTCTTTTACAATAATAGTGTTTGTAGAATTGGTAGTCAGTTTGAATTGTATTCTGTACCTTGCATTATATATGTAAATTAATTCCTATTAATCTTTATAATGTTAAGCTACTGCTAAAAATGTTCATTTAAGAACTGCCTTTGTTCTTCTGTCTCCCTAATTTCAATTCCCTTCAGTCTCTTCTCCCTGTGTATTAAAGTATTTTATTAATTTTGTCACATTAATCTGAACAGCACTAAACACACTACAATTTCTAAAGACCTAAAACATGAAGCTAAGCTATAGTGACATGCAAACAAAAAGCCTAATGTGCAACAGGCAAAGCAGCTCTCATTGTGCATAGCCTGTGAGAAGTTGACAATCTCTGCCCTACTTCTGGCTGAGCCCACCCAGCCTCAGTGGCACTGTGGCCAGAAGCCAAGCAAAGCTGTAGCCCAGAACAGGGAGGGCAGGGGAGATGAGGCAGGACACAGAATTGAAACCTCATTAAAATAACAGAAGGGTTAAGTGTGTCATCAGAAAGGAAGGGATAAAAACCTGACAATGGCAAAACCACCAAGCTCTGCATATTATCGAATGGAAGGCCTGAAGCAGAGAGGATTATCTCTGAATGTTGATTACCCAGCCTTTGTATGTCAGAACATAGTACCCAGGTCTATGAAACTCCCATTAGTTCTGAAACAGATAGGATGAAAACACAGAAGTAACTATGCAATGGAATTGTCTTTCTCACTACAGGATGGGCATGTTAATAAACAGAGTTCTTATGCCATTAAAAAAGGTCTGCAGTAAAAGCAGGAATTCATGAGAATTCATGAAACAGTATGTGCTTATAGGAACAGATTCATTTCCATCCCCAAAAATGTGATATCCAGAAAACTTGCTCATTTAAACATATCGATACTTTGCTAGCAATTTCTTTATGTTTACTAAATTCTTACAAGATTTTAGCAACTGTTTTGGCTAATAGCTGATGAAAATGTAGGTAATTCTATGTTCAGGTGATACTGAAATACAGGTGTGCTATAAAACTTGCCTGGAGCTCCAGACAGAAGCAGTAGCAGTCACAAGCAGATTTCTCTGACCAAGCATATTTTCTTTCGTTATGTGATCATTGATTAAGTTATGCCTAACAGGTATAATGTAATTGATCTCATTGACTAATTAAAAAACAGAAAAATTATTTTTCATGAATAAACATTCAGAGTTTGAAAACTGAATTTCAAAACTTGTTTCATAAACAATCCATAGCTTATCAGATTTTTGCTTGCTTGTAGTATTTATTAAATATTTCCGAAGGCAAGATAGATTAGGAAACTGTGGAACTTGTTCACAAACATTTCATTAATTTCAAAAGAATTAAAACTTAGAAAAATTATCACTATCCTCTACAAATTAGCTATTTTATGACAAAATTATTTTCTCCTTAATCACAGAGCCAAATTCTTATCTTGAATAATTACAGTTCATTCAAGGCCATTAACATAATTGGGAACTGTATGATATGAGGAGGAAAGATGTGCCTTGTAGTAAGCACAGATATTAATTTCATTTCCTTTTAAAATTCATTTTATTTTGAGGAATGAAAGAGGAAAGAAAAAGAAATAGAAAGTGATGTGTCTCAATGACAGTGATTGGCAGCAAAAATAGAGGACATAAAAACCTAAAATATAAACTGCAAAAGTCCAGCCTGCATATTCAATATTAAAGAATACACATATGCTCAGAATAAATTTTCAGGGCTTTAGACACACTCCTTCATGATCTATGATTAAATCAGATAGAAGAAACAGAAGACAGTCTTACACCATTTGCTTCTCTGAATGCAAGATGTGTTGAACATACAGTTCACCTATATAGCATATGCAAAGTGTTGACACATTATCTAACTACATGTTGCCTGTTGAAATACAAGAAAAAAAAACCAAAAGGACAGCAAGTGGTAAGGAATTCCTTTCCCCATTGCTGGATCTAAAAGATCATTTGTAGTTACACTGTTTTCAAGTTCAGCTCAAATCAGGAAGATTTCAATTTCTGTTACAATTTTATGCACAACACCATCCTCAATTAGAAAACATGACTATCAATCGTTATACTTTTTGAGGGAATTTGGTTAAACTAATTTAGAAAAAGTGTATTTTGTAAACTTCTATTCTTTGTTTGAAAAGCTTTCAAATCATGAATGTCTGAGAAAGAGAGTTAATTGGTTTGGATTAGTGCTTTAAGGCCTTGGCCACAGTCCCTAGTCTTGTTGACTCCCTAACAGAGTGTGGTTATGGCTGACTGAAAGGCCCCGAATCATTATTTATTCTTGTCTATAGTTAGGGGCTAATCAGGCAGAATTGTTCAGCTGTGCTGACTGCTTCACATAGTGCTTGACAGAAGAAAAAGTTTCTGATGCATATGATGAGCACAAGGGTCAGTAATCACTATTACGCCTGAATCCAGAGCTGTTGCAAGTACAGCACACACAGGCACTGGCACTATCCCCTTCAGGTTGGTCAGGATACAAGATAGCAAAGAGAAACATTTTTTGACAAGCTGCCAAACAACTTTTATTTTTGCTTTGCAGTGTGAAAGATATATGAATTACAGTGACAGTAAAGAAAAACAAAACACCCCTCGGATTTTGACAGGGCACAACGCAGGAAATTGACATCAAATCCAAAATACAGTACTTGTGTGCTGCAGCAGAGCCTCCATGACAAAGGAGCAGTGGGACTGCATGGAAGGTTACACATTGCCAATGTTTCCTCAAACCTGATATCTCATCACAGTCACTTGGGAACATAAAGATGACACACTGCTAGTCTAACGAGGTACCGTGAGGGCAATTGTTACCACCAAACCTTCCTGAGCAGCAATATTTCTGTTGGGAGTATTTGCCAGTGCAACTTTTACTAGTAAACAGGTGAGCCCCACAAGACTACTGGTTGGCCTAGACCATTCCTCTGATTTAAAAGGAAGTCCTGTCCTGTTCAGCATGTACTGAAGCATCAGACTGGATAAAACCATGCACACATGGAGTGTGTTGTTTTAGAATTATTTTTTCTGATCTGTCTTAATTTCTAAGTAAAAATCCTGTGTTTTAAACAGGTATTTGTCAACAGTGCTGAGAATAAGCCTTCAAACAGGACACCTACGTCATCTATTTAAAACCTGAACTGTTTTTTCCCATGGTGGTAGATCGGTCCATGGGAGCCAGGTAAAACTGTGCTGTGATAATGAAGATGTATTTCCTCAAAGTGAGTATCATCCTATCTGCAACTGCTTCATTAGCACATGAGTGTGAAATGTTTTTCTGTCGTAATGCTTTGACTATTAATGAGACAATGTTCTAGTAAGATAAATATGGGAAATAGCATCTAGCTTCAAACATTTGAAATAAGACTCACTACATGCCTCCTACAACACAGAAGATATACGTAAGACGAATCCAAACTATAAGACTCTGCCAGGGATGCAAAAAATGGGGCAGTAGCAGCTTAAGCATTATTACAGATGTCTTGAAGGTGCACAGCAGGTTTCTGAGTGCTAAGTTTCCACAGAAACCAAGCTACAGTTTTCTTGCCTTTTGTAAGTCTAAGTCCTGTTAGAGACATAATTTTATTGCAGCTTTACCTGTTTAGTAGAAACAAACACATTTTGTAAAGTTTGGAAAAGTTGAGCTCTGAAAACCTTAAAACAATTATCATTATCTCCATCTATTGTAGACTTATACATAGGCATGAGCTTTGTAGCAGTTTCTAGTACAGTGCTAACGGCAATGATTCAAATTCTCTTCAATCTTCCAGTGAAAAGACTGTAATAAGGCACATTGGCCATAAAGATTAAGTAAGTCTTGACAGAACTACAAAATATTTACAAACAAGGCCAATAATCTCAGAGATGCAGAAGGGCGAGAGGAAAGCTGTGTCTGCCTTCTGTAGCACAGAGAATTGAGATTCTGTCCAGCTCTTCACATACTTGATTGTTTGATTTATTTCCTGGGAGCCCTTCATTTCAGATGGTATTCTACTTCTTTATCTTTTTTGTGCACATTTTAACTTGTTTACTGATTTACTAAGCAACTTTATATTAACTCCCACTCAAAGGACTGCTGAAACTGCTCTAAGTATTTACTTTCAATCAGACAGCTTTTCTCTTCCATTTGTTTTCCTGACATTATCGGTACATTCATATGAAAGAAGAAGCTCCAACAGTGCAGCTCTATCACAGTGGCTACACATTTTAATCAGAAGGTAGAGAAAACAAATCTGAAAAAATTAATATAAATAGGATACTTGAACTTTATAACATGACTCTCTTACAGCTTCATGTCAAAGACGTGATAGCTACTGCAATAGGAAAAGTTCCTGCTCAGTGAATAATTGGAGAATACTCTTCTGATGGTTTTTCAGAGTTGATATACAGAATGCAGCTGTTTCCACTCAGATCAAAGTCTCTGTTAAAAAACCAAAGTATCCCAATAGTTACTTATGAATATAGCTTCTGATCCCACAGTGCTAAGCCTTGCAGAGTAACCTTCTCACTTCAAAACATATATGCTCATTTTCATGTTAACACAGCTAAAATAAATCTCTTTCAGTGGGTCTTGTCAATGAGAAGACCACATATGTAGGCTATAAGATGCATAAGTTTATAGAGTAGTTTCAGGGGTGGGGTAAAATGCAAAGGGTTCCCCTTCAGTGTATCCTACTGGACTTTGCAACTTATAGCAGCTTCTTCCCTGGGGAGGACTTTGCAGCAGACCCAGATTGTCACTGCCCTCACTGAAGGCCAGTATGAAAATTCCTTTGATTTCATGAGCAAATTTCCAAGCTCTTTTCTGGTGAAATCACCAAAGAGCCAAAGGCAAACACTAAACACCAAATAAGTATCAAAGAATGGCACTAATTTGAAGCCAGATTTCCATTCCCCCAGACAGTACTGCGAGTACAATGAGCTTAACAACATATTAGGTGGTACACATAGGCAGATTATTAAATAGTCATACTGGTTCTTCTGAAGTAAAGCTCTTTGATTCCAGCAGAGCCAGAACACATGCTGCCCAACTCCAGGCTTGACTTGGCTGTTCCTTCTACTCCTAATTCAAACTATGAAGAAGCTGACACAAACCTCAGAAGCAGTAAAACCCTGTCTCCTTCTCCCATTAAAAAAAAAAAAAAAAGGGAAAAAAACCTCGCAAAACTAACCAATTCCCATGTTCCTGAATTTCTGTAGCTGATTTGTTGGTGACATTTTTCATCCCGACAGCACATTCACTAAACATGACAAATTTAGACAACAGTCTCTCACTGAAAAATGTTCCTGCAAACTTTTCCCAGTTAAGCTGCAATGAATTTGCTTAGCAAAAAACAAAAGGTTTTTCCTCCACTTAGCTTCCAGTTACTTTGATACATGATGTTTCAAGTAGTTTCAAAAAATGGACCCGGCATGAGTTTTATATTAGTTTTTAAAGCTCAGATCATCGTTCAAGACACTCTGCCATTTCTCACTGCTAGACCTGAAAGAGAAGTGTGAGCTTTTGCAGTCCCAAGGCATTGTGAGTACCCACTTCCACAGAGCCTAATTTTCCAAAGCATCCTTTCAATTTGTGGCAGCAAATCTGCATGACATCACCTGGCTCTGTAATTGCAGAATTGCTGCATAATGCAATTCTGTTATTGTCAGATGTTGGAGCTCTGGCTGAGCAAGCTGGGGGACCTATCTGTTGCTTTTCAGACCATCCAGTGATAAGACAGTCAGTCCTGGGGAGGTCTCATATGTCTGAAATGAAGTCATGAGCCCTGTCACAAAACAGAAATAAAAGCTTTGGCAAGGTGTGAATGATGCCCTGTGAGGGTCACAGACAAGATAGCTGGGTTCAGCTGAGCAGCTGGATAGGATACTTGTGGTATTTTATGGATTATTGTTTTAACCAGAAAATACAGGCTGGTGTATTCATGTTGAATGCAGAGGAAGAGGGTGAGGAATAGGACATTGAGATAGGCGTTCAGGAGGCTTTTAGCCAGCTGCACTCACAGCCTTAGCAGCCAAGAGCCTTTTAAGCCTCTTCTGCCTGTATAACCTCTCTCTACCTCATGAAGGGAAATTCAACACCAAAACTGTCAAGGTCACCTTTTGGTAAATGTTTAGCTTCACAACTATACTTTCTACACAGCTTTCCCTTGTCCACAGGGCTTCAATGAGGACTGCTGTGTAAATATTCTGAGGTATCTTCTCACTCTGGCGCATGACCATGTTACCATGAATTACAGCAAACTTTCTTTGTATTCACTTCATTACTAGAGACCTCTGAGATCAGCAGCAAAGCTACAACTTCAGGATCCTTTCAAAACATATCCTAAAGCCCCCTGGATTTACCCATTATTATAAGCTGCTCTTATGCTCTGCATACAAAGGCCTCTGTAAACTTCAAGAGCTAGCAGCACTAAATTGAAATGAGAGATGGTTTTGGCTCGGCCAGAAATACAGAAAACCAGCTATTTCTTCTGGTCGCATTTGTTCTCACAACAAAAGCCATCAAGGAAGAAATTAAAAATCAACTACCATAGCAAATGGATTCAAAACCTGTTTTGGATGCTAAGTACAGCAATAAGAAACAGAAACCAAACTGCTGTAGGATAACATGCATTTTGTCACCTGCCATTGAATTACGAGAGCACACCCCCAGCCTGGAACAGGACAAAAAGCACACAAAGGAGAATTTTACACTATCAATGTGGCACAAATATCACAAATGCCTAACTCTATCCTTGAGAAGCGAAGTGTTTCTTTAAATGGGATGCTAGCATGTACAGTACTAAACTAGTCTTTGGGTTCTTATGAACTTTGCAATGCAATGGCAGGTCTGTTGACTCCACTTTTGAAAACTTCTCCTTTTCAGTCAGATAGGGTCAGATTAACAACAGATCTATTAGTTTCATCACTACTCATGAAGAGTATGCTGAACTGTAAATACTGTCTGGGCAGGAACAGTTTGTTTATTCCTGCTAAGTATGAGAAAGTCTAGAAGGACAACTTGTAAACAGAAATTTTAGAAGCTTTAAAATGAGAAAACTGGAACCATTTTTAACCAAAATTCAACGTCTACAATTCATTTCTGGAAAATTAGTACTTGTGCTTCTAGGAGCTTCAGGCACATTGGACAATTGCTTAGATCTACAAGGAAATACAGAATTAGCTCAGCTCTTCCAGCTACAAGTCTTCTTAAATTTGCATCCACAATTGCTAATCGTTTGAAAACATACTGCAAAATGCAAATAGGCTAGGAAATGTTCATGTGTGATCAGCACCTAATAATTTGAGTGATCTGAATTTGGAGAATATTCATGGAAATATAATAATTAGACATTGAAAAGACCTGAGGCTGCCTTCCATTACCTAGTTAGTGCAGCAATGAGCCTAGACTGATTACTTTTGACCAATCTCATCTTTCAAAGATCTGTGTGAAGAATCTTCCACTCCTTATCTTGAGAGGCTTTCCCAATAAAGCAGGTCTTGTTTTTAAAATATTTGTCTTGATAACCTCTATCTACTTTTTGAATAGTCTACTTCATTTTAATACTTGGCACGCATTGCCTTGCTTTACAGAAAGATATATTCAGCTTATCAACTATTTATGGACAATCCACTGGCACTTAAGCTTTTGTTTTGTTGTAATGTTCTCTATGTGCTTTTCTTTTCAGCACTTCAGAACCACAAGAGCATTCCTCCAGTATCTCCTGTACAACTTTGGTTGTCCAGAAGATGTATAAGAAATTATAATTTTTAATAGAAATAACCTATGAAATCCCCTCTAGACTGCACAGATGGCCAGAAATAATGGTTGGAAACATTCATACATATTTCAGAGTGATAGACTGGGAAAAAAAGATGCATAGTAAGATGAAAAAACAGCAAACAAACTCAAGATGCACTTTGACTGAAACTGGTTTGGTGTTTCCTCTAAACATCCATCATGCAATCTGATTGAAAACATAACACAAACTAAACGATGCAAATAAAGCACTGTTAGACAGCACTTTTTTAAGAACTGAGATTGATACAGCTTGATTATATAGTTTATCTTTAGCCAGATAGTTAAATATACAAACAGCAAGACGATTCTGCTAGATATGTACTAACCAACAGAACATATATAAATACATAGTGAATTAGCAAATGCAAACAGCTAATCCAGACTGTAAGGCTGGACCTTAATACTCAGGTAACACTGTAGTTGACATTATGCATAAACAGTAAAAACTAGGACACTTGCTGTAGCTCAGCCAACATATAGGTTTTGTTTTAAAGGATGCGCTAGCCTAGTGTTAACATTATTATCAATTAAAACATGTACAGTTTCACAGATTTAGAAAAAGGAAAAATAACCAGAAAATGCATGGAGAAGTAGGAAGAAATCCAAATATAGCTATTCCATCATAAAGATTTTACTGGTGACAATTAAGAATTATTTGCTCACTCATATCATTAGCGCATTGGTGCCAATTTTGCAATTTTTGTGGTTTTACATCCCTCTCCCTCTCCCTTGCAAGTGCATCACACATTCCCCTCCCTTTGGAGTACACCCAAGGAAAATGTATTCCAACTGCAGTCTTGGATGAGCCATGGCTGTAAGCCAGGGCTTCTTCATTGCATTCCCCCTTTTTTTTTTTTCCAAATCTGTCTGCATTTGCCCTGCAAAGTCACTGTCTCCAGAAGTAAGAAAGAGCTAATAAAGCTTTGTCAGTACATTCAATATCATCCAGCACTCTCTGCTGAACGTCCTCTTTCACTAGCCTGAAATGTTATCTTACAGCACTTAAGCATGCTGAGACATAAAGTTTTGGAGACGTTACTGGACGAGATCGTTCTGTAAAGAGCACAGTGCAGGTAACTTGTAAATTTGCACAGAATCTCAGAAGCTCTCTGTGACACCAAGACAGGTTCACAAGATCAGGGCCTTATATTCTGAAGTGACAATCTGGACTGGTTCTTTGCAATTCTTACTGGTTGGACTTCACTAGAATTGCTCTTGACTTACTAGTGGTAGGGAAAGGGAAAAGTGGCCTTTAACCATGCAAGTGACATTTCCCATAGCTTCTTTATCTGCAAGGACTTCAGATAATACCACTGTGCAGAGAAGGAAAGTCTCTGCAAGGTTGAAAATAACCTGTTTTATAAAAGTTTCAGCTCTTTTGTTTAGTAAAAGCCAAGTGGCCTCGATTATCTACACAAAAACAGCCCACTAGGCTGTCTTTTCTAGTACCTCTATATATTCTTTAGCCCTGTGTATGTTCCTTGTGCATTAGATGAACAGGATTCTCAGAATCACTCCTTGATCTGCAGTATGCTCCACATTTAACATTGTTGTGCACTCATTCACTGAACCATTTTTAAACTCAGTCTCCTGCTGAGAGCTAAATGCACTGTTTGTATTCTAATCTTTGTACCTACTGCAGCTAAAGTGTAATGGTTGCACAGCTAGAAGGCAATACCTAGAGCAAGGGAAATGTAATTAAGAAAAATAAAAAATGATTGATAGAAAATTCAGCACATTGCTTTAAACATATTAATTTAGTGCTATCTGACTGACTTGAACAACTAATTTATTAAAATTACCTGCAAGCGTCTTATGATTACCCCAACATAAGCACTCTTTAATTTGCCTCTGCTTTTATTCTTGGCAAGACAGTCCATGTTTTGTATGCTTAATATCCAAGATGCGTGAAAACCAATTAATGCTGTTAACCTATACAAATAGGACTTGGCCACAGCCAGACAAGTGCAGATAACTGGTAAATGAAGGACTTAGTCCTAATTTGTGAAGCCAGTCAGAATTAAAACATGCTGAACTATCCTTGGGTTCCACGGGAGATGAGAATGTCTAGTATCCTGTGCCACTCTGTGATGCTACAACCTATCAAAGTTTTGAGCCTTCACAGGTTCATGGCCTGTAGTAACTAGAAACTCAGAGGAGGGAGAGGTGACTATAATGAGAGGAATACCATGTACTTCCATGCCAGGCTCCTGCCCTGTTTGCACTCACGAATCAGTCCCTCCCAAAGCTCCCCTTGTGTGCTGATGAGCTCCTGACTCCTACAGCAGAGCTAGTGTCATGCCACAGGCTCTTTCAGGCTGTTGCCTCAGAGCACTCTTAGTCACAGGTCAGTCTCCTTCACAAAATTAAAACATTTCAGAGGCTTGGTCAGAAAACACAGGGAAGGCCTTGATTTCCCACTTCACTGGTAAATATGTTGTGCATTACTGAATTGACTCTCAGGGTTGGGAGAGCTTTCCACTGTGGTTTAACTACATCTAGGTCATCACCTAGCTCCCACGTGCTTGCTCAGAGATGTCAACAGGATGAGATCCCTGAAGAAGTCTGAACTGGTTCATCTAGAAAAACATAAAGAAGAGGGTCTCTTATCAAGCTTAGCTAGATCAAGTCTAATAGCTGAAGACATCAGACACAAGTCTGAAACCTCTTTAGACAACTGATTTTGTTGGAACCTTAAAGAATGTTTCGTTCATTGTCCCTGAGCAGAAAATGGTGATGAAAGCAGAAACTGATAAGCAGGACATGTTCAAGGGACAGCAGATGAGCTCCAGAGTGACTAGTGCAGCACTGTTCCACTGCACTCAAATCTGGAGAAGAACATCTATCCCTGTGTTAACTGTTAAGAAAGTGAATGTGATACATACGTTTCCCAGGAGAGAGACCTACTGGGAAATAAAAGCAAAATCCCCAGAGATTCACTGCCTCCTGGAAGAAACTCTTCACCCAGGGTAGCCTTTTACTACTCTTTGTCTGGCTGCTGTGGCCATGTTTCAATGGCTAAGAATAAAAGCTGATTCTACCCTCCTCAGGTTTCTGGTAGATGATCAAGCAGTATCTCCTCCCTGGAACTACACTTGATTCTGCTAATCAAGGCTTCACACAAAGGCCATGTACTGTTTTGTCACCCCACAGCATCACACAAACAGAATGCAAACCACATCTGGCCCATTTAGACACCTCTCCCTTTTTCACTAAAAGATAACAGTTAAAAGCTCCCTCCTGGATTTCCCAGCTGGTCCAGGCCAAGTTCCTCCCCAGCCAGCCACCACTGACACTATGCTCTTTAAGACTTCAGCCAGTCTGCATTACATCTGGCAAAGAGATGGGCACAGCTTCCTGGTGTTTAATGCCACGATCCATAATCACTGGGAAAAAATATTTCACGGGCAGGGAAGGTGGTGTGCTGACCTCTCCTTTCAATAGTCGCACCTCTAGTAAAAGGCTCCAATTCACAGAAAGTGTGAGCCAAATTCAGCTATGGTGCTCCTTCAGCAAAGTGAAGGGGATTGCATCAAGGAAGGATTTTGGCCCTTGTATGCAATCAGAATGTGATAGCAGTGCTGCTGAAACAACCCACTGCACTGCATAACAACTGCTGTAGGTCAGAGAAAGTTGCATTTTTTTGTTTGTGTAGGTGGTAGAGCACAACCATAAAGCCCTACATTAGTGCCTCTCTGATTTTTCATGAAGTTAATTTTCTAAATGAATACGCAGCATATGATTCTCTCAGCCCTGTGACTCTTCTGATGATTAGTCTGCTGACATTTCAGGCTATATGGACCTTCCCCAAGTTCATAATGGGGAAGATATTAATTATGAACTTGAAAAATTGAGTTCCATGACTCCCAGAGGAACACGCTACAGTCTTCATGAAATAACTTCTTTCCACCTTCTTATGTCAAGTACAACAGACTCTGCATAAATGATGCAAGGCATTTTTATGAGTTACATCATGAGTGGAAAAGAGCAGCAATTGTAGCAAACTGCCTGGGTGTGTGAACCTTGTTTCTGAGGAGCTAAAAGTATTTTTTGGAAGCAAAGTTAAAGAAGATACTGCACAAAGAAGAGTCTGTCACCTGGTCTTCCTTCTCCTCTTTTGCCTATGTTACCTTTTGGCAGCAGTCATACCCCTGCCTCCTTGAACGTTGAAGAGGGTGAATAAAATTTGCAAACCCTAAAGCTATGCACTTCAGTTCTTATCCTGAGGGACATTTTAAACATGCAACCATAAAGAAAACCAAACCCAGTGTACATTAACTATACTGCAAACTAATTTCATGAGGTAACTTGCACTGGAGCATGAGTCTTAGTTCCAATAGGAAACCATTTCTTATTGCACTTACGACAGCATCCTTCAGCAAGGTGATTTCACTCCCAGAAAGAAATGAATTATCAGAAATTGCTGGTTTGATTTTCCTTGATTTGTGCCATATAGTGATAATAGTTAAAATATATCTTTCTTGATCATTTACTTTTTTATTGCTTGAAGCTCCTCTGTATGAGGACTTTACTTTTCCAAGAAGTGATCTGGAAGCAACAGCACAGAACCGGGAGGAAAAAAAACATACTAAGTTTGAATCTTTACCCTGCCACCGCAAAAAGGGAAAAGTTAAAAACCCTCCCTCACTCTCTTACTTCGGAAGAATGGAAATTAATTATCTTGCACATATACACACATGATTTCAAATAGGCTCAAGTAGCATACATATAAGAACTAATTGCACATGACTCTTTTCTCTGAAATAAAGAGACATTAAGGATGTAAAGACATTTGCAAACCCATGGGAACAATGTTCTTAAGCCAGCAGTACTCTACTGGAATACAAAAGAACCTGTGGTTTTTGCTTTTTTATAATGTGTTTGGCATGACTGAAGAGCCTAGCACTGCTGCTGCAGCTGCCGAGTCCCTGTCACTCCGAGGCCAAGGGCACAGGGAACATGGAGAGAACCTTGCCCAAGTGTCCCCTAACCTGATGCACACACAGAAGACACATTTGCAGACAACTCCATCAGCAGCACCATTTATAACAGCAGAGGAGGAAGGTGTGAGCAACAGGGCTCTAACACTGGTTAGCAGAGAGGGAAGGGGGCAGCAAGGGCAGGAAGGGATGTGGAAGTTGATGGTGCCAGGAGCAGAACTGGGTTCAAGCATCCTGTCCTGACCTCCTCCCTCCTTCTTGCTTTTTAGTAATTTCTCTTCAACTTTCTCCAAAGCAGTGTTTGAGAAAAGGAGAACAGAGAACGCAAATCTGCTCAAAATGAAGCCTTGAGTACTGTTTCTCACACTGCTCCTGTTTTACAACGGAGAAACAGGTGGCAAGGTCCCATGGGATGCACATGGGTTCATCCCAAGGCCTCTCTCTGCTTGCTCAGTCCTCTGGTGGCCCGTGGGAGCCCAGCTCCATGTGGGAACAGGAAGGAGACCCAGCGCATTACACCTCCCTCCCCAAAAGCAGCTGACCCCATGAGGTAAAGCTCCCCCATGTCAGCTATCTGGGTGGGCTTAGCCATCATTCACAACCTCCCAGCTACTTTGGCAAGATATAAGCCAAGCTGAGGAGACACAAACTCACCCAACAGAAGAGCAGGGAAAGAAGCTTCTTCCACTACTTTTCACACAGATGTGTGGCCACCAACAGTCCAGAAACCACCAGCTGAGGAGCTAGTCCTTGTCTCCGCAGCAACAAGGTAGATTGGTCATCCTGCAGTTAAGCACAAGGGCTTGAGATGGAGATTTCCTTTTCTGCCACCTAAGAGATAGAGGACAAACCCTATAATTTCTCTGTCTCACTCTTCCTGCAAAGAGCAATTGCAAGTCTTATATATAGGGACCTTATGCTAGTTCAGTGTGCCTTGTATGCTAGTTAGAAAGGCGAGACATCAATATACAATATGAAGTTCCAGTTCTGCAAGAATCAAGGGCTTAAAATACCTTTAAAAATCTAGCCTCAAATTTAAAACAAGAACAACTTAACAGTATTGAAAATGCTGGAGTCCAGCTCTAGTAAAATCTTATTCTTGATTAAATGCTGCTTCATTGAAAGTGGTGTGTGATTTCTCATCAGCATAAGTAATCTGCTATAATACCTGTACAGGCTGTGAAACTGTTGTAAAATTAAAACTGCTTTCCCCTTTCTGCCCATTTGACCATACATTCCGTTTTGGATTTCTCTGCTTTCTGTACAAAGGCTTCTGAGCTCAAGATCACAGAGGCGGTCTGGCAATAAAAACATTCAAGCAGCAATACAGACAGATGGGAATTTATTGCATCAGGATTTGTTTTTAAAATATAGGTTTCTCCTGATAAACTAACATTGTCATCTGTTCTGGTGGCAGAGCATACTGCAAACAGCAATATTTCCCCAGAGAATAAGTGTCAGATTGTGATTTATGAACAGGGAGCCACTAAAGAGTATGATTTCACCCTAAATTAGTCATTTATCAAGTAAAGAACCACAAGCAAATAGCTGAATATTGGTGCCTTAAAGGGTCAATAGAGTTCTCACTAACTCTGCTTCAAGCACAAATAACCAGAGACTCCTCCAAGAGAAAACTGTTCTAGTGGATGCCCTAGAAAATGAAAACATTTAGGTCTAAATGTTGAGGAAAGCATTCCCAACACGACCTTTGAGTGTCCATACGAGGTTCAGAGGAGCCCCACAGAAGGGGATGCACAAAGCTGCTAAAGGTAGCGAGTCCATTGAAATGTGGTAGTGTAGATCAAGAGAAGGTAGTGGGGGGAAGGGGAAGAAGGAGGGGAAAACAAAGTCATATAAAAGGGTGAGTGTTCATTTTCAGCCTTAACTAATTGCATGAAGTGAAGCAGTTGATTTCCCTGTACAATGAACTATGAATTATTTGAGATCACTATAACACAGCTAGACAGAACAACTGCTTTGTAAAATCCTTTTACAGGCCAGGGAGATGAGTTTCTAGATATCCATCTGGGGGAAGGATGTTCCCTCAACCTCTGATCAACGTTGGCAGGAAACATACACTATCAGTGCCCAAAGGCATGGCCATGGATGCAAAGCTATTCAGCTAGGACTAGAAGCAAACAAAGAAAGCTCAACCTGTTATTCCCTAGTCACTCCCTCTGACATCTTTTCTCCAGGGTGCACAACCTTCATTCCAAGAATTTTAATGATTTATAACTTTGTTGACTTAGCAACTGCAAAGCACTCAAATCCACACTACTCTTAATGTTACAGAATGAAGTATAAGTTATTTTTTCCAAATACCATACTGCAGATGTAGATGCCTGGATCTGGGCCCATAATCTCCACAAAAGTAGGCAATTAAAATTTTGAGACAGTTTAAGTGCATCTGTAAAACTGCTACTAGTAATATCAATAGAACAATTTATGTTTGTGTGCTTCTAGATCTGGATTGTTAGAAAATTTCATGGGGCATCCATCTACAACTGCCATGAAAGATGGTGTATATATTACTGGTTAGATATCAGCAATCTTTTCCTCTACGTGGCACAGCTGGATTTAATAATGAATGAAGAACTTCACTTCCTAAATACTGCAAAAAAAATCTTGTCCATTCAAGAACTGATTCAGATGTCTATTGATGTAATTCCACTGTCTCCTGTCAATTCGTATGGGTCTGTATCGCTTTGTGAGATTGCTTAAAAAACAGTAACCAAGCCAATAACCAGAACAAACAGGAGAAGGTGCTCCAAGCTTTCAGATTCTCATTGCATAGCCAAAGGATACTGGATATACAACTTTTCTAATAAAGTCTTTGTCTCAGCCTTTGTAGTGAAGCTAAAACTTCCTTGGGTGATGGTATGGTCACTGCTCTTTCAAACTGCAGAGAATGAATGCAGTGGTAACTAAGTATGTGTAGAAGTGATGAGCAGCAACAGAAGAAAATTGATGAATCTCAGGAAATTTAGTGAGAGACACCTAAAGCCAACCATCTACATCAGTGAGAATGGTAAATGCTCAATTCTGATCCTGAAGAGTACTGGAAAGGAAGTCCCTTCCCATTTCCATTCGAGCTTGGACATTTACAACATCTGCAAATACTGTATTTTGGCTTTGTGAGAAATAAGTCAGTTGGCTTATTCAATAATAGAGTTAGTTCATAGGTCACGTCTCAATGGGTTTGGCTTTAATTATCACGGTAAATATGCTTTGAAAAAAATAAAGAATTATTACTTAATCTACTCGGAGAGCTTAGGTATTTCTTCTTTAGATATCTCGGTGGTTAAAGAAAGGCAGCTAAGAGGCTAGGGTTGCACCTGCGCTTTATGTTTCATCATCAGCTCTCAACCCTTCCTCACACCAGAAGCATTTACCAGGCCAGAGGAGCAAGTCTCCTGCGTGCCAGTGGCATCCTTTTCTGTGTTTAAATTTTGGCACAAGAACCAAATCTGAAGCAACCTAAATTCACATTCAGGGGAGACAGACTGGGCCAACCAACATTAACAGGAGAGGCCAAGATTTATCTCTGACACAAAGAACCTGATTACACATTGAGCCTGGATAGCAGACAGGTAGCCTAGAGTACCATGTACAAAAGCTTGCTCTAGCATTCTTGCATCAATTGCCCAAAACAACTGCACTTGCGCAGCACAAGAGCTGCTATGATACATTAAATGCAAGCCCAGAAAAGCCAGCAAGATAATGATCACTGCCCCTGCAGAAGTACAAAAGGAGAGAAGCAGTTATTTCATTTTGCTGTCCTTAGAAGAGAAAGCAGAGAGGCCATAAGCTGTATGTTTAGAAGGGCTAAAGTCTTGTAAACAGCAAGAGGATTTTATAGCAGTTGGGAGGCTGTGGCGAACGGCTTGGTCCCCTTAGGCAATTCAAAAAAGTAGAGGGGTCAGTCCCAAGGCCAAAAAACCAATTAATGTGAGATGATCTATCTCAACCACAAACTTCGGCAGTTCACAACTCAGTGCTGACATATTTCAGTCAAAGCATGTCTGCAGCTAAACTTAATAACCAGCCAGCCTATCAAGTGGTGGATGCTAAGCAATTCCAAATCACCCCAAGAATTTTAAAATGGCAATGACTTACTGCAGGACTGCAGAGAATGAACCATCTGTCAGATGCAGTAGTTTTATCTGTGGCGGACACAGACGTCAAGATTCCTGCTCCCCTCCATGAACACTGCTGTGATGCTATAAAATGGAGAGGGACATCTGAGATCACTGCCCTGTACAAGCCATCCAGAATCTGTCCTATGCAATCTTTCCTGAATTTTTCCAGCAATGATGTTTCATCACTTTTGAATGAAATAAGTTCTTTTGCAGTGAAATTGCATCTTTTTCTGTCAGCCAGAGGTCAGACAGTCTGCTTAACAGTAAAGTAAAGCTAAAATGCCCCTTTCTTTTTATTCTATTTTATTTCTTTCATAAGCAGGACAGACATTGCAATTATTATAATTTGGCTACCTAAATTTATTTGCTTGCTTATGAAGACATAGTGTTGTGGGGGATGGTTGCAGTCCCCTGAATTCCTATGGAAAACACCTAAGTCAACAAAGTTTTAGACCACTTCATACCACACTGCTCTCTACCACCAAATGGTTATTTTTGACATACAATGTGCAGGCTCACAAGGAAAAAAAATGTTATTTCCTGAAGAGTGGCAAGGTGCATAGGCATACCCTTTGGAGTCCACCTGGAGTAAAAAAATTTAACATAGATTAAAGCTGCCAAGAGTATGGGAAGCTAAACAAACAGGAAGTTTCACATTTAAAATAGTTTTCTCTGACGTAAGTCATGGGAATTGATTTACTCTGCCAAGAGGAACAGCTCCAACTTCTCTACCCCTTTAATAATGTCCTTGGAGATCCCTGATGGGCAATGGAAGTTGGCACTGTAATGAACAGACATAGCTAACTAGCAAAGGCCATATTAGCACATTGTAAGCATAATTTGTAGAAATGTCCACATGTCCGTTCTTGTCCCATCCCATTCAGCTTCCTTGGATAACAGATCATCATAAAACCACAATGTCCAAAAATCTTTGGGGACGGCTTCTTCAAGATTGATCTAAGTAATAAGAAGTATCTACACTGACATTATCAGGAGAGATATCTCAGCTTGTGTTTTGAAGCACATGCAAGTTAAGGTTTGTAAGATTAATAGAAATCTCTGCCCACATCAGAACTGCTTTGTTAATAGTTTTCACTTACTCACAAAAGCAATCAGAAAAAGGGCATTTGCTGGTAGAAAATAAAGCAAACATGGATATGCCTTACTGGATATGAAATACAGATTCTACTCAAAATTCAGTGACAGAGCCCAAGTTGAAGGAAGAATCAAGGATAAAACTGGGGTACAAGAGGAGAAAAATCAACTCCCAAGAGAACGCAGACTGAGATAACTGTCTTGATATAAAAAAAAAGCATTCAGTTTTTAAAAGTGTAAAATACAGGTTTTTTAAAAAAGTTTTAAAAAGCCAAAATAAAATCCTAGGCAACAGCTTCCCATGAACAATGACCTCCAGGACAAATCAGCACAGAAATCTGCATTCAACAGCTTGTTGCCAAACTCCTACTCCTTACCAGAGCACTCAGCCCTCACAGAGCTGTTTGCCGTACTGAATAGTTCAGAATTGCTGTTAAAAGGGACCTAGTAAAAGGGCACACTTTTCACCCGAGAGCTGTCTACCCTGGGGGTAGACAAAACAACTAGAATGCCTGGGGAATTTCATGCTATTGCTGCTGGCTGAGACAAAGCATCGTGGAAAGTCTAATCTGTATGACAATCAGTTACAAAATTAACATTTACCCTGTCTACATTATAATTTTACAGAAAGAGGAAGATCTTATTTAAGCCAAACAGGCAACCCTGTTCTCACACCACCTTTTTCTTACAATAGAGAATATCTGTGCCTGTATCCACCTTATTGTATTAAAGGAATTTTCCCCCTTTTTTTACACCAATTAATTGACAAAGGTAACTCATAGGTAATTATAAGAGAGACACAAAATCAAAGGACACAGCAAAAACTAGACGAGCGAAAAATCCCCAAACCCAAAGAGGAACAGCTAAATGGCACAGATAGATACAACAGCAGTAATAATCTAAGACTACTGAGGTTGCATTCCTTCTCCTGCGCAGGTGTACACGTCCGGCATCTGGGATTTTACAGGCATTTGCCTACCCATGTATATTTTCTGGCAGGCAATTTGACATGCCAAACTCAACAACAGTAGCCTTGAGCAACTTTCTGACACTTTCACAAGTACAGCATTAACAGGCTGACAGCACGCTCAGTGCTAGAAGTGCATCTTCATTAACCCAGAGCAGCACCAAGCACAGCCTGCACGAGAAACAGAAGTGTCCTCCTGGTGGCTGGAAAACTGCAAGTGAGCATAGTCCTGCTAACGAACCTGCGGGTCAGCTTCACTGAATTTGGTGGACTGAATCACTAAAAAAAGGCTGTATTTGCCTTGGGGACAAAATAGTGTGTTTGACCCAACCAGATATAATTCTAAAAGAAAAAGAAGTACAAATCTAAATACTGTTTGAAAAACTAGTTTAGGGCTGGGTTCAAGATATAAGGGGAACAAAAAACCTTGGTGGCTGCTGGAATGCCAGAGGCCTTCAAGAGTTAATGTGCAATCTGGCATTACAGGGGTCCCATTATCTTTTGTTCATGGATAAATGTGGCCAACCTGACCGTAGCTAAATCTGGGATTAGGATGTGTGGAGAGAGCAAGAAGCAGAGGACCATGGAGTCTGATTTTTGCATAATCCATAAAGAGTTAATTAATTGAGGGCAGGCATCAGTGGAATCTAAGTGCAGGCATTTGAGGCAAATGGGGGTCACTTTACTATTTTTTAATCTAGTATAATTTAATCTAATATCAGAGAGGTTTAAGAAGAGGTAGCAAGGCAAACCTTCAGTTCTTGCATATTCCTCAAATGTTTTCAAATTTATGATAAGTATAGATTTTATGGCCTACATTTACTTTTCAGGAAATTATGAGTCATCCTTCTGAATTAAAAAAAGCATTTGGGAGTTCTACTTGCATAATCATTACAGATATATACATATGAAATTAACTCCATAAATCAATAAATATATATAAATAAAAGGTATATTTATATAGAGATAGATAGTAATCTTTGTCTCCCCTAGTTATGATGGGCTCTGAGGTTACAACAAAGAAAGTCCTGTGGAGCTTAATTACCTGCATAAATTTTGAATACTGTGACATTATGGGTTGTGAAATCATATGTCTATAGTTAAGGCCAGGATTAGTGTTTTGACTCAGGAAAGGAGTTACTGAAGTCCACAGTTTCTTGCAGTTACTATAAGCGCACATAGAAAGCACACCAAAATGAGTATCACCCCTCCCACGCAAAACACAGGATGACAAAGATGATGACTGTCTGAAGTGTTTTCAGAAAATCCTGTCTGAACAGTGGAAGCTGCAAGCCCTGAAGGCTAACAGTGTGCACAGATGAGCTCAGGTACCAAGTCTGACCTATCTCCAGCACACCAGTGCTCACCTAGAGGTTAACAGAAGAAAAGCCTGTGCAGGTTTTCTATGGTCTTTCTGCTGCGCAAAGATGCAGTTTCTCATGTACCCCCTTAGCACAAATGCCAACAGTACAGAAAGGGATGTGAATACAGAATCAGCGACACCACAGCAGATTTGATTGTATTGTTGCTTAACGCTCTTCACAGACCAAGCCAGGCACATTTAGATGCTACTGAATAAATAAGTGCAAAACTAAAACTAACCAGGAAAAGTTCCAGGAAGGAATCTGCTTCACCTACTTTTTCAGGAGGGGCTCACAAACACAAATAATGCTTCAGTGACTCTTCCCACATTGAAGGAAGTGGAATGGCTAGAGATTAACTTTAATCTTCCCACCACATCTCAGGTAGGAAACAGAAGGAGAATATTAAGCTCCTTTCTCTCTATAATGATCCTCTGATCTAAAGAAGTTTTTTACTCCTTACAACTAAAGAGTACGTGAAATAAAATGTGTGGTATTAGAACAAAATCAGCTCGGCTTCAGTATGCAAATATCCTTATGAGTTAAGAACTCAAAAGGAGTACCATGAATACAAATATATTTCATTTGAACAAAAACAGAATTTTATCAATACAGAAGAGAGGAACAAATCCCCAAACTGGGTGAATGGAGGCTCTCAAATTACAAGGTCATGAAAGTGCACTTTGGACTTACCATTATTCTTAATAGAGGGCCCATTCCTGCAGTTTTTTAGGGAAATCTCCCAGGGGAACCACTCCAAAGAAGCTCTGGTACAAAGAGAACTTTACGCACCCCCAAGGTGCGGTGTGCTTTTCAGATAAGTATTTTTATTGCCTTTTTTAAGCTACAGAAAATGTTCTCTCCAGAGGCAGAAAAAAAAGATAAATGGTTTACATTATTCAAAGCAAAAAAAAAAGTCATCCTGTCCAATATAAGATCGCTAAATATAGCTGCATTGCCAGCATAGCCTATCTCAGAGAATGGATCAAATTTCAAGCATCAGTAACTTTGCAGAGGTGATGTAATATCTCCTCCCACAACTGTTTACCAACAGGAAGATTATCTGTGGGGAAACAGCATGAAAATACCAGGAACTCCAGTGCTGAATACTCAAAATAATTATCCCCCTAATTTTGTCAGTAGAGGGTGCTTAAGCGAACCATCCCTCTTCCTGTCCCAACTCTTAGCAGGGCTGGCAGACTCAGACATTCCCTTGCCTCTGACTCTACATTACCTATTGCATTCTTATATTTCATCTAGAAATTTGTTAAGAAAAGTCAGATATGCTTATGCCAACAATCTGTTCCTGAGTCCAACAGATATCTATAATATGCAGTTAGACTGAGAGCTTATGAAACTTGTGGTGGTTAAACACAGGCAGAGGAAAATGACGCATTGTCTTGAAATGCTGTGTTACTACTGAATATTATATAATTGCCTACTATATAGTGATTGTGAGGATTTCACTTGTAATGCATACCTCTGCTAAGAACAAGGGTGCCTATTTCAGAGTTCTTCAAGATAATACTTCTCATTAAAACAGCTTCTTAAATTTTTGTTAAATCATCTTTCCATGAGGAATTTTAGCATTTCTTTTCTTGCCAGATCTGAGTCACAAGTTGTAATGTCACAATCCTCAACTGCTTGAGGATATGGTTTGATGGTTGGACTTGATGATCATAAGGGTCTTTTTTAACCTTAATTATTCTGTGATTATATGATAATTTACAGCAAAATGAGATTTCAGAAATATTTTCTTTCAGGAGGATCAAACTGCTTTGTTTCCAGAGTGAATTTTCAATCTTCTTTGCAAAGTAGCTGAAACAAAATGCTACATTCTAATTTTGACACAAAAGGTTCCAATGATTTGTCACAGCATCCGGATAAAACTTGATGTGTTTTTGTGAAATGTTCCCATCTTGCTGAATCAGTATTATCAGATAGAAAAATGCATCAACCAGCACCACTCAGTCACCTCTGAATTCAATTTCACTTGTTCCATTGCTACACATGCTATTTTTTTTCTCACTTTTTATCAACTGAAATTTGTTCACTGGATTTCAAAAGTGTTTTCCCAATAGTATCTTTAGAAAATACAAGAAAAAAGGTTCTCGGCTGGTGGAGGCTGGCAAAGCTCCAGCAAATCAATGGGTCTCAGCTGAGGCACTAGCCCTTTGTGGGTGTTCACAGAGGCTTTTTAGATACTGCAGAGATGCTGGATTATGCAGAGAAGTCAGGAAACCTCACTGTGTCTCCAGTTTGCAAAGATTATAGATATTTTAGCAGTCATCAGTCATTTAAGACATTTAAGATACAGTGACAGTTTTGGATAAAGGGAAAGACTCAGTAGGCTTCAGATAACACTGATTGCTTTACTTGACCATATATTTTCTTCACTGCATTGAGTGTAGCGCTCGATGGGTTTTAGGACAGTCAGAGAGAGAATGTACGCTCAGGCAGACAAGTATGTTTCTGGAAACTACTGAAAGCACCACCTGCTACTTCTTGTTTTCATTTTCACTCTGGTTCTGAGCAGTTTGAAGAAAGAAATACATACCACAAAGCTGAAGGAAAAACATTCTGTGCAAAAACTTCCAGGATAGGACAACCTTCCTGCAAGGATATTTATTATCTGAGAGAAGCTTTCAAGCCATTAGATCATCCTATCCATGGGGCTGTCTGAATGTTTGATGAACAGGGGAGGGATCCTGAGTGTAACCTGGGGACCTGAAGGCATTCTCCTTCCTACCAAATTATCTCAAACCAGCAGAAACCTTTCCATGTTGGATCTTCCAGTATCTAGAGCAAAGGCTTGAACTGATGGCACTTCTGCATATATTTGCATTACTTTTTGCTGCAGAAATTGGCCAACAGTCACAAGAACTTTCATCATTTTGGCTTTTTACAATAATCTTTTATTACTTATCCACATAGAGCCTGTCATGGATGGCCATTGCTTGCAGACAAAAATTTATTTGCCTTCCACAGTACCCCAGAGTCATCCTGTCAACTATGCAGAAGTCAAAGTTTCTCAGAAACCCTTCTCCATCTTTCTGTCCTCTCTGAACAGGTGAAAATCAGTACATCTGCACTAGCTACACTTAAGAAGGTAGTGACTCAGCAACCAGAAGATGGGTGATGAAAGACCAAACAAAGAAAGAAAAATTACATTATAGAAAGAAACAGGGGGACCTAATGGGATAGTTGGTCCTGATCCACCCAAACAAGTAAGTTGAATCAGTTAAAGAAAACTGATTCAGTGTAATCTTTGTCTAAAACATCAGCATATGGCTCCACCATGATGCTGCTCACTTGCAGGAGAGTGGCCTCAGTTTAAAAATTTCCTAAAAATGATGCTGCATTTTCATAAGACTAAGGAAGGTCCATCCCACAGAGATGCTCATGCATCAGATTTGGCTTAGCCAAATGAAAAGCTTTTAATTCCAAGAGAATTGAAAGATTTCAGGGCATGTGTCATGGTTTCAGCTGGGATAGAGTTAATTTTCTTCACTCTAGCTGGTATAGTGCTGTGCTTTGAAATTAGCATGGAAAAAAACCCGTTGAGATAACACACAGATGTTTAGGCTGTTGCTGGGTAGCGCTTATACTAGTCAAGGACATGTCTAGCCTCCCATGCTCTGCTGGGTGCACAAGAAGCTGGGAGGGGAGGGGGGCACAGCTAAGAGAGCGGATTCAAACTGACCAAAGGGATATTCCATATCATGTAACATCATGCCCAGTATGCTACCTGGGAGGAGCTGGCCGGGGGAGGGAGGTGGCAATCGCGGCTCGGGGACGGGCAGCGTCGGTCGGCGGGTGGTGAGCGGGTGTATCGTTCGTGTTTCTGTGGGTTTTTTTTCCCTGTTTTCCCTTTCCTTCCTTTTCCCTTTTATTATATTAACATTATTGTCATTATTATCATAGTAATTTATCATCATCATTTTATTGTAATCATTAAACTGTGCTTATCTCAACCCACAAGTTCTTCTGCTCGTCCGATTCTCTTCCCCATCCCACAGGGGTGGGGGGCGGGGTGAGCGAGCAGCTGCGTGGTGTTCAGTTGCCAGCTGAGGCTGAACCACGACAGCATGTTGTTGAATTTTAAAGTTCAGAGGTAAATAATATCCACCAGATAGTAGTATCTATATCATGTTAAAACATAACCTATCTTATAATTTAATTTCACTGAGAGTGAAATTAAAGTACTATTAGTGAGAGAAACAGAAAAATTTGGCACTGTACAAGAAATATAGCTTAGTAGTCTGGCAACCAGAAAAAGGCAGGAACAAAGAAAAAAGGTAGGGAAAATACCAAAACCAAGAAATCCAGTTCTTTATACAAAGTCATGGCTCAGTGCCCAGATGGCCAGGAGCATTAAAAGAATATCAGGGTCAAAAGCATAGGACCTTGCCTCCCTTACCTCCCTACCCGCCGGAAAACAAAAGAAAGAAGAAAAGTCTTGCTTGAGTGAGACTGCAAGAGGCAAAGCTTTAACTCTGCCAGAAACAGATACAAATGTATCTGACTGACTGGCATCAATGTGAAAATTAAAGACATTTGTCGTGGTTTAGCTGGCAACTCAGCCCCACACGGTCGCTCGATCAGTCCGCCACTGGTGGGATGGGGGATAGAATCAGAAGGGTAAAGCTCATGGGTTGAGATAAGAACAGTTCAATAATTTAAAAAAAAACCCACAACACCAAAAATGCAATGGAAAACAACGAGAGGTGCAAAACCCAGGAGGCAGATGAACCACCGAAACAAACCACATGTGCCACAGCCGCTCACCACCCACCAACCCAACACCTTGCCTCCCCAAGCTGCAACTGCCCCCCTTAATATAGTGGTCATGGTGTCACATGGTATGGAATGAACATGCCATTGGCCAGTCGGTGTCAGCTGCCCCAGCCGTGGCCCCGCCCCTCCCAGCCTCCCACCGACGCGGCAGAGAGTGGAAAGCTGGAAAGGTCCCCAACCACCACAGGCACCACAGTGAAGAGCATTAACTCCTTCTCAGCCAAAACCAGCACAACATTAAAAAATATTCTCGTGAAGTTTTTTGGAGCAGAGGAGATCATCTAGGCTAAAAGTCATACTTCTAAATACTATGAATGTAGTAAGCTGTCCCTGGGGGAAACTGAGCTCCAGTTCACAGTATAGAGATTTGATCAGCAGCCCCTTGAAATCAATGGAAAAAGCCCTAGTATTGGCAACAGCACTGTGACCAGACTCCACTTACTGCAAGGCAGTAAGTGCTGAGTCTGCCCCACTACTCAGTTCAGTGTGTAGGGAGAGACAGAATTTAAGATAGGACTCTGCAATAAACAATTTAAGGAAAACATTTACAAAAATGTGTTCTGGAGTACTGTAAACACAGACAATTCACCATAAAGCTTTGTAACACCTGCTTTGCACAGTAATAACAAATGCTACCTCCTCCACTGAGAGGAGAGAGAAATAGTGTCAGCTGTTTTTACTGTGTAATGTTGCTTTCCAATCTTTGAAAAATACCAGATATTAAAAGAAACATGTGGGGAGAATGTAAGCAGGCATTCAGAAATGGAGTTACCCAGAAAAGCCATTGGAGTTGTTTTAAAATAACCTGTGAGAGGCATACTACCCTCACATGGCTGGCAAGGAAAGGAGAGAGAAAAATTAAAACTAACAGAAAACTTGCTCTGATTTCTCTGACATTGTAAAATAAAATATAACATGTAGGAAAGTGAATGGCAGAGTATGACATGTGATTGCTGTCAGACCTTGCACCCAAATGTTAAAGTTACGGGTGCTCTAAAACCAAGGGATATTTTAGATGCTTTTAGAAATGGAGGAAAGTGGAGGGAAAAAAAAGAAAAAAGCATTTAAGCACATTTTCAAAAATGGTATAGGAGCTTAGAAGATAAGGTTCTTGCGTAAATGTCATTCAGTACTTCTCAACATTTTACCATCTTCCTTTCTTTTCCTCTATGGTAAACAAACTTGTACTTTTTCAGTACATTTCCCATTGTTGTAAGGGGGCGTTGCCGAGCCGGACTGTAGATGTACCTTTTCATTAGCCTCCAAGGCGGTGAATGTTTCCTTCCTATTACACTCAGTTCCCCCAGATATGATAGTCATAATTACATACATACAGCATCAAAATACCAACTTACAAATCCTTGTGTGCCATAACCCTGAAATGGTATTTTTATATGAAAATTTACTTCAATACATCGACTTCTAGTGAGGACTTTCCTACATCTAGATGTTATTTGAATAATCATTTGATGTATAACTAAAACTTTCTAAATTACATATTCACAGGGGCAATTTAGCTTTAAATTCCCTTTGTTTAACAGTAGATAATTTTTCATGTGAGCCAGGATCTGTGCGTATTGAGGCACAGGACCCTTTCCTCCTGTTGAATCTATGTTGAATTCATCCCTGGTGTAACGATGTCAGTTGAGATACACCAGCGGCAGCCTTGACGTGCTGTTCTGTCACTCTGTCAAATAAAGCTGTGCATTGCCAGGCATCTATTTATGACATATTGTTGTAATTCAGGAACTCAGGGAATTGAATACAGTATTTTTGGACTCAGTCTGGCAAAACACAGAAGAAACAGCATGCTGGGTTTTCTGAAGTTTTTATGAAGCTTTGGCAGCATTTACCACCAACCCTGATGGTGGCGTTGCTGGGGCAGGGTAATGGCTTTTCTTTGTGTTTAATATTCTGAAATGAATAAAAGAACAATTGTTCAGTTTTTTGTTTGGGTTTTGGGGTGGTGGTCGTGGTTGGTTTTTTTTTTGTTTGTTTGTTTTTAATTTGAGACTACCGAAGCAAAGATGAAACTAGCAGACTAAACTGATTTTAAACAAGATATTGCAAGTACAATTTCGTACTTGCAGTCAAAATACTGGTAAGAGTGAGTGCTGGCAAGGGGCTAGCTTTTCTGACATGGATCATGGTCACTGACTGTTAATCTTTTTGCCCTCAAACTAAATCACATATCTACTGCCTCAGCAACTAATGTTTCACTGCCCAACCAGCCAGATACATATTCAATACCTGTTAGATTAAGAACATTTAATATATTGAATCTTTCCAAATCTGCCTGCAGATTTGCCATTTCCAAAAGAAGGAACTAAAGCTTCACATCAGAGAGAAGAAAATGTTCCTTCTGGTCTCAGCCATACTCCTGCAGATGAATAACTGAGATAAAACTCCACCTCCTAGTCCTAATTATACAGGGTGGAGAGGCACAACCCTTACTCACATTTGGTGGAGCTGCATAATGCATTTTGTGGTGTGCAAAGTTTCAAGCCCATCAGACCATTTTGTATTTCATGATGCAGGTCTTTGCTGTACCAAAAAAGCATCCAAAGTGATGTAAAGTAATTCCTTTCTTGTTAGACTAGAGCAGAAGCTTTCCCTACTCACTCCCTGTCTGCTCTTCAGCACGTAGCAATTGACTTTTAGTTTGCCATTAAGGTAAAATATATTTTCCTCATAATGGAGCACAGGAAATTTTTCAAAGTGACACAGGATGATGTTACCAAAAGAAAAGGTTTTGCCACATGCCTTGAAAATGACATTTTCTTTTACAGCTTGAAATACCACTTGTCTCTTGTGACAGTGTTGGCAAATCCTGGACCCAATATCTCTGAAATCAGCCATTTTCTTTCTTAAGAGTTTTGATCTCAGCTGAAACCCAACCATGGAAATGGCAAATAATTAAAAGCAAACAACTCCAACTCCAACTTGCTGCTATTATTAATATTTCACTTTATGGGGAAAATGTCATCAGTGCTTGGGAGCCAATAATTTAGTGCAACATACTTCAAAATAAGTAACTTTTAAGAAAGGTTTATAGGCCCTATATATCAGCATTATTACATATGTGTTTTTAACAGATCCAGATTTTACTGCTTCCCTGACTGCAAACACCGAATAAGGTCCACTTCTACCTTAAACTGCACCTATCCCAGAGAGGCAGCTCTTCCCATACTAAGAGCTAATGCAGAAGGTAAAAGCAACCAGCTGCATTATACATGTTATGCCCTCCACTCAGACATTCACTCCTACCGTGAATCTTCCGAACATGGATGGAAACAAATCTCCATTTTAATAGACATGTTTTATACCATAAATAATTGTAGTCCCAAATTCTACCTTGTGAGTATCTGCTCATTGTATCTGCCAGCAAATGCTCAGCTGCCTGGAGCAAAGACACCGATTAGTGCAGAGGGAGATGTGATGAAAAGATTGGTTTCCATAGGCGCCATAAATGACATACATAGGAAGCGCTCTAGGAAAAGGCCAGGTAAAGAGCTATTGTGAAGATGAGCAGCATGCTCTTCTGCTTCACCTATGTCAACAAAAGCATATTTGAGGATAGTTATTAGTAAATAGTTTGCTTTATTGGTGAGGAGAGAAGCCTGGGACTAGAAATCACTGGGAGGTTTTCCTCCTCCTCAGCCATAGCACAGAACACCTGAAACTTCATACCTGCTTAATATCATGAAACAATCATACTTTTTCACAGCAAATACTGCTGGATGAACTTCTACAAGCAGAAACAGTTGTGTTGCTAAGGATGCTGTAAATATTAACAAGCCAACCATTTAAATTAAGAGTAGTTGGGTTTTCTTTTGCTGTTTATTTTACTGTCCTCAAACAGGCAAATGACATTTCAAGGATCAGCACTTTATTATAAACTAATACCTTTTCTAGTAATTGAGGTTTTCCTGTTATTCCCAACTTGGTTCTCACACTGACTGAAAGGCTGAGTTAATTTCTCAGTGGAACAGCAGCAGAAGAGAACGATAGAAGAAAGAAATCCAAGATAAGGCTGAATTAACCCCAATTTTATTCTGATTTGTTACAGCCAGATTGATTGACATGGTGTGATTTTTAACCAGATCTTGGTAAAGAGGAGACATCTGATTATGAAAATTATTTCAGCAAGCAATGAAGAGAAGTCATCCGATTTCAAAACAATTTACACATGACAAAGCTGGCCATTCGCTCCTTTGTGCCATGTTTCTAAATGTTCTGTTTTGTTGAAATCTTTGCAGTATGTTATGGAAAAGTAGGAAGAGGAGAGGAAGATTCAGCACTGCAGCAGTCACACATAGCCCTGGAGCCTCTCTGCCATAACTGCCAGTGTCACCAATGCTGGACAATTAAATTAGTGGGACTTCTGCCCTCAACTTAATAGAGTCAGCAATAAGCCCTTAGTAAAGATGAATTTTCTCACACAGTATTATCAAAAAGTGTCTCCTTCAGAAATGACCTGGAAAAAATTAGTGACTTCCTTACAGCTCCTAGTCACATAATGAAATACTTTCAGAGAACTTCACTTGTCTGGCAGAATCGTTATGAGCAGTTAAATTAACATTGTTTGAATACTTCACTGAAATGGGGCCCATGATAGGAAAGAAGAGTGCTAGGATTTCTATTTCTATTTTTTGCTAACCCTTGACCAGTTCTTAAGAATAATGCTTCCTGTCAGTCAAGAACTTAAAATTATCACAGTTAATAATTTATTTTCTTTTTTCTGTCCAAAAGTTTTTACTTTTTTAGATTCCTATAACAACACATTGACATGTGATGTGTTATAATATTTGACTTTTTTTCTTTTTAAAAAATGTTTTTGCTATTGATTTGTTGATATTTATAATTCATCTGAAGTAAAAGGGTAAGGTACTATGTCCCAAGAAAACGCATTACCACTCATTTTTAAATATAGCTGACAATGTATCAGCAATGCAATACATGCTAGACCATAACAAATATGCTATAAGATAAATCAATGATCTTAAGAGTTTCCATGCATAAAGCACCTTCTGCAAAATGCTCCCCTTCTAATTTTTGTCTTTCACCTAATTCCCTTAAGGTTACCTTTATGTACACTATTATAAATAACTTTTCTACTTCAGCTTTTAAATTCCTTAGGATAGACACTAGATCTTATTTTATACCTAAAATATCACTCTTATTTACATTGCTAAATGGAGAGAGAATAAATTTGAGGCTAGCATGGTTTTTCAATACTATCAGCTCAATTTTCTGCAATTGAAGTTAAAAACGTGTGCACTTGCAAATTCTTATCTGAACCACTGCGGAAATGGTCTGCCAACAGAGTAAACCACACCATGCTGCAGACCAAGGTTTTCCGCCTTCTGTCAAGGTGCTGTGAGCTGTCACAGTGCCTGCAGCTCCTGTGCAGCCTGTAGTGTGCTGGTTGCTGGTGTGCAGCATGCTGTAGCAAGATCACTATATATAGAAAATCTATATATACACAAACACAAGATAAAAAGGCTTTTCTCTGACATAGCTTAGAGTGGACCCAAGGCAGCTCTAAGTTATGATGTGGTGTAGTTTCAGATATTTCCTTCCCTTACATGATAGAAGCTTGCCTAACCCCTACTTTCTCAAAAGGAAAAGAGGCTGGCCCTCTGACACCATTTGCTCCTGACCTGGCAGCTTCCCTTATGCTTTATGGTATGTGATCACAGAACAGGCATCTACACCCTATGCGCAAAATCATTCCTTACCACTACACTCGTACAAGATACTAAAGGTACAGAAAAACAGCCATCCTACCCCTGTGGAGCAGCTGCAATAGGGCTGCTGGTGTGTGACCCATGGGCAGTAACAGCTGTCTTCTGTGCCTGATCAGTCCTTGCCAGCCTGTGCTTGGGATGCAGCTTCCTTGGGTTAATGACAGGACAGCTGATACACTAGCCAGGCTTAACATCTGTTAGCTTTGTTGAAAGTCATAGAAGGTTGCTGTTACAGTGCATGCAAGTTTCCTATCATTATGCCTTTTTACCCTCTTGGGCTAAATCTCACATGCCCCTATATGCATATAAGTTTGTAATTAATGCACAAGCCACTCTCTGCCACAGCAGTCCTATTAACAGGTTGGAATCAGAGCACACAAGTTAAACATGGTGTTTGATAGCTAAACTATTGTGATTTCGATAGACTTTTTGTTGTAATAATAACTTCAATTAGCAATCAAGGTCTCCTCAATTTTTGTTGCTTACATTATGTGGCAGTTTCATTCATTGTATACTAATTCCAGTTATGTATTTTATGTTTCTACACAGTAATTAACTAATCACTATGTCACTCCCTCCCTATTATGAATAACCTCATTAATTCAAGACTGAAAGCTTGGTGCCTGCTGCCATTGCTATCAGGTTTTTTGGATCTTTCTGCTGCTTCTTGACTTATAATCAAATATGGAACTCATGTATTTTTAACTACTTTCTCTTCTGTTTCTCCCACTGAAAAATTCATTGTGCTATCAAGCCTTTTAAAATAATGTTTATTCATTATGCATTTCTTTGCTAGGCAACCACAAGCTGTTACAATGAAGCGTGTGACTTACTTTCTTTATGGCAGCACTTCTGCTGTGTCAACATCTCCATTTTAATTCCAAGTTTACTAGAAATTAGATCTAAAATTTAGCTCCAAGGTTAAAGGCACCATCAGACATCTTCCTATGAGGGCAAATTTCTTTATTATTACTATTAAATGATTTGACATTTTTAGGTTAAACCTGTGGGTACAAACTTGTGGACACACTACACTCAACAATGGCAGTGGAGCCATGTACGTGTGCCTTCAAGGTCAGAGCCTGGCCAATGGAAGCAGGTGCTGGAAGATGCCCACAGCATAGATATGCAATTTTGATTAAAGGGTTACTTGAACAGTTAAGACTAGTCAGGCACAGCACTGAAGCAAGTGCTTTGCTATTGCAGTCTGGCACCTCCTAAGTTCAGGACTAGGCATTACTTCAGAATTTGCTGAGCCAAGGTCATCCTCCTCTAAGAAATTCTCTTTACAGCAACTTATATTTCACACAGGCTATTCAGAGAGTGCCCTCTTCAACTTTTTATGCTGAAAGTCAACAAAGGGTTTTGATTTTTTTTCTCCAATAAAGGCAATTGAGATTTTAAAATGTGTGAACACCTCATATCAGGAGTGGGTGGGAAATCTAATGATTCTTCATATGCACATGTATGTACACGCACACTCCTGACCAAAACCCACTGCAAAGCCAGCTGACATAACTGTACTTACCAATTTTTAATAAAGAATTCAAGCATTGTTTTTCCAAACAGAAACGAATATGCCTAGAAGCCTAGAGGCTAGTTTCTCAGCTGTTAGAAGTTGCTGCAGCTCAACATAGTTTAAAGGGAGAATGTGTAGTTATAACAGCTAAGAGACCAATGCAACTTTTTTTAAAGGAAAAAAGGCATTGGTCTTCAATAGAGTCTGTGAAAACCATCCTGGAGTGCAAGAAATGTATTATGGAATGTATTAATCCTTTAAGAAAGACAGATTTGGTGTCTGCAAAGTATTTGCCTTTAAAAACCTGACTAAACTAAGCTAACAACTAATGACTGAAAAACTAAAAGTATATCTGGAAATTTTGGAATGGATTGATTACTGCCACTTACAGAAAGGAAAAAATGCACCTCTGCAGAAAGGACTGTTGCTAACAAACACCATGGCTCTGGGGCATGCACAGCAACTTCTGTTTTACCAGGCTGCTGCACATCAACATTTATCCAAATATTTGTACAATATACCATAATGGTCTGTTGGCTTTGTTACAGTCTATTTGGCTGCCCCTAAACGAGTGGTTAAGGTATGCAGTGAGAGGATATATTACTGCTATTGCTATTTCGGCATCTGTTCCTGTCCTAGCTACTACCATTTCCCTCATTTCTGTCTCAGATGCTGCTGCTTCTGCTATTACAGCCATCAACCTCTTTTTGCACATGCTTTCAAATCTGCCTTATGAATGTCCAATGTTTTCTGCTAGTATTTTTGGATATTTCCACTTTGCCCTCTCTTTTTTACTGGTTTTGCCATTTATCTGAAGTTAATTTCTGTTTCCCTTCGACTCATCCCATTTGGATCCTCGATCCTGCCCACCCAAACTGGATTATTTGTATTAAGAGCAGAATTAATTTAAACAAAATCATACAGGAACTGGCCTGAAACATCAACACTTCTTAGAGTTCAACTGAACCTACAGTTGTGGCTCAGGAAGGCAATTTTTTCTTAAAAGCATTGATTCCCACTGCACAGCTAAATACTGTTTAAACAGGAAGCAGAGAACAGGGAGAAATGCAGATATCTGCATAGCTATAGATATATACAAAGAAAAGTATGACAATGATATCCCTGCTAGCTGAAAAGAAACTTTGCAGTAAGTTGCAGTAAGTTCATTGAGTCCATACGGGCTCCTCATTAGCCTACTCCCGTCAGCATGTACGCTGGACACCCAAGGTGGTGCTCATGCAGTAAGTGTCTTGTCTTGGTGGCACTAAATGAGAGGCCACAGAGAAGCAACTATAAATATCTGTCATCCTCTCCCTCCCTTTTTCACAGGGAGAATTAAATTGTAAACAAGAGTGACATGTAACTGATTGTACTGGACAGCTGATTAACATTGTGCCAGGATAAATGAGGCAGTTTGCAACTCTCCAAAATATCATAACAGGTTCCCTTCAGGTTTAGTTGACATCTCTCCATCACTTATAACTAGTTCATTTGGGAGAGGCAGGGGAAAGGGAAGGTCTTTAACCATGACCACAGAGACTGTGTGAAGGAGTATGTAGAGCAGAAAAGATGGCATGCATTAATTCGCAGCACATCTCACTTCACCCTGATTTCTTCACACAGGAGAGCCTTTACACTCCGTTTTAAAAGGGAAACTGAGACAGTGCAGAAAAAAGTCACTTTGAAACAGTGCTAGTCTTCTGCATCTTCATATCCAAGCCTAATCTGTGCCCTGCAGACAAAATAAGAATCAAAACCGCTGAAGAGTTTATAAGAAAGCAGACTTGCAGGCATTTCCATGGCTTATATCCCAGTTTCTCAGACTTCAGCACAGCCAAGGATAAGCTTTCAGGATTGCCAGCCCCCCGAAATGATCTGTATCCACTTCGTATTAAAAACAATAGTAATGCCCATATGCTTAATTGCCAGGAATTGCAGAAGCACAGTCTACATAAAGTGCTCAGTGTCTGGCACTAACCTGTAGGTTTTGGAAAGTAAGGCACACCCTCCGATCTTCTTCTGTGTCATCTGCATAACTGCTTCATTTTAAAAATATTGTGTTTATAGTTAGGTTTGTGGTAGGAAGAAGAAGGAAAAATAATGCTGCCAGGCTGGCTGCATGATGTGCCGTCAAGTTTACTGCCCTTTAAGGCTCAGGACAGACTTCTTATATTCATTGAACTGCTTCAAGGAAAACTGATCACAAATCATCTACATACTGTAACTACAGAATAGCCAAACCTTATTAGATGAAAGAATAACAGTGGAAAAGCCACTACAGGATTAGTAGAAACTTTCACTTTTGTACGTTTGCCATAAGGCAAGTTAATTAAAGCAAGTTGTTGTGCTTATTGGAATAAAAGGATGTCCCATTACATGATGTATTGGCAAAATTGGTTTATCATGATTTTAAGAAATAGCAATGTTGTTAAAACTGATTAATTTGTTACATATGATTAAGTTACTGTTCCTACATCAGACATCCCAGAGAAAAATTAAGGGCAAAATTGATGGGGTATTAGAAAAACTCAGGGTTTGAAATTAGTTTTGGAAAAAAAATTTACTATGACTATTTTTGGATCCAGGTCTTATTTCACCTTAACTGCAGGCTTTATAAACAAAGATGTTTTATAACAATAAACCTTACTTTCCTTAATTCAAATCTTTCTCAACATATACATAGGATTCAATTGCATAGGAGAGGCCTCCTGTTTTTTAGATTGGATCTATAGCTATCCTAAATAAGCCACCATTTACTTCAATCTTGCTAACTTGCTTGCCTCTTTCTCTGCAAGTAGTTTTTCAAATTAAATTACAGCAATGTAATCGCTTCTATTGACACTGTGTGTCTTTGCATTGGGCAGGAGAACAGATATTATTTGTTTATTGATAAAACGTTGATGGCATTTTTCTAAACATAACATCACATTTAATTTTATTTATTAAAACTGAGTTTGAAATTCTGCACCTATATTTATGTCAGGTCCAAATATTTTCTGGAACAAACCTTGATTGAATGAGATGCAGGCAGCAAAAAATGGGCATATAATGCCAATGAACTGAAGCTCTGTGTGTTCTAGTCTTCACTTAGTGTCTTACAATATGAGGTGTAGCAGCAACACAGGCTCCGGCAGTTTAACCGGAAAGAACTGGCAGCAGTGGAGTGACAAGTAAATGGAATTCACCTTCATTCCTGTGCATGAACATAGGTGGTGCCATCAGGCAGTTGGCAGCATTTACCAGCAGTCACAGCTGGTGAAAGACTGCCATGAAATAGCAAGACCACAAGCCCAGCTCCTGGCTTCACTGGTTCCCCTGCTGTCCCCCCATTTCTGCTTACATTGGGGTTGACTTTGAAGAAGAGTCTCTCACAGGAAACTTTGGCTGTCCACGGAGTTGTGTTTCTGTGAAAGGAATGATATTCTTCTGCACTCAGACCACAGCAGGCTAGAAACAGGCTGGGAGCTGGTTGTGGACAATTGGATTTGAAACCTTCAGCACAGGGATACTTATTTATCCATTTCTCCAAAATAACTCCAAACAGTCAACAAACTTACTTCTTCATTACCTTCATTCTTCATTACCTTTTCCATTTTGTGACTTACGCATTGCTATATATTTGCCACTGGGACTTAAATGCAGCCTTTTCTTTCCTTTCATTTTACTTCAGAAAAACAGCATGTTTCCCCTTGATTTCTTTTCCATTTAGATGAAACAACATAATCAGGTTCATGACGTATGTGTAATCCCCTCCTCTGCCAGTTATCTGCTCAAATATACAAAGTGTAATGCAGTGTTACAGGCATTTCATCATTAACCAAAGGTTAATGAAAAGTTCCTCTTAGTATATGGTGTAAAATGGAATATTATTTTAGCACAGTGCCATATGACTTCAATTTAGCATAAACAAATGCTCACTAAGAAATCTCAGGTGAAAAAATATGGATTTGAATACCAGGATTACATTCTGGGGTGGACACTCAAACACAAATAATGAGAACTTTTTTCCTCTGCAACTTGGCTTGTATGAATATAGGGTTAACTCTTGCACTGGACCTGTTGCTACTGCTGAATAACCTATGTGCTATGGTGGTCTCTCCCACCTTACTAACATATCAGCTTATTCTTCCCCAAAGACATTCCTCTGGTACTGTCAATACACATGGATAGGATCTTTCTTTATTGAAGCAAAGCATTAAAACCCTGAAAAACCCACAAATCATCTCGTCCATCTGCTGATCTACAACACCACATTAAAAAAATTGACCCATAAGGAAAAGAAAAACCTTGGGAGATATAGCTACAGCTACAATTGATACAAATGAAATATCATCAGTTTGGCCTAGAGTTAATGGGACTGGATCTCCCCAAAGAGAGCAGGAATGACAAAAACCTTAAAGAATGAAGGCAGTGAAAGTGTCAGAGAAATAGATCACTGAATTTTGTGCTTCTCTTCTGCCCAGGACAAAGCTGATGGTGTTTCCTGCATTCCTGCTGTATCCACTTCACAATAGGCATTAATCCTTTGGTGGCCTGTATAATAACTATCAGAAACAGTTAACATTTTAAACAAAATTAGAACTATTCACAGCAATCCAAAGGAAGATACCTGACAAATCACTGACCTGCAGATCTCAAAACACAGCAGAATATTTAAAGAGCCTCAGATGATTAGCTGAACCACAGTACTAAGGCATAATGCACTTGGAATAAAAGTTTCAGTCCTATTGTTCTCCCCACATTCCAGTTTTCTTTTCCTCTTCCTATATTAATGATGTGGTTTTTTTGTTTGGTAGAGGGCATACGTGCTGTTAAGTCTGCTTGCTTTCTCTATTAATAGACTTCCCAGGGCAAATTAAACTTCAAAATAATTTTGGCAAATCACAACAAAACACAGAGAAGCAGGTAAGGGGGTGGTGTATAGTTAATTTTTGAACAGTAGATTATTGATCAAAAGAAAAAGTTGTTTTGACTTAGAAAGGATCAGTTGGGAAACATTGTATAGGAGGTACAAGGACTGGGTTAAACCCTAAATTCTCCTTCTGGAGCTCATCTTTGCTGAACTGCTCCTTCCCATAACCATGCATTCAAACCAACCTAATTCAGGCAGCCAAGCATAGCTCTGGACCACTGACTGATGCTTTCTGCAGCACAGAACAATTGTGTTAACTGATGACGAATTGCATAAACTCAGTAGCAGCCTCTAGTTTCACCTCATCAGTAGTACCAGCTTTGGGCATCGTCTAATTAACTTGCTATTGCTCATCCTAGCTAGGCTGTTTCCTCTTGCCACCTTACTATAAGTCCTAGGTGGATTTCTTCCCTAATCTGGATCATTTCACAAAATTGTTTTTGAAAGCATTTAAACCAGCAAAACTCTAAGGCAGGATTTTGCTCGTGGATGGGAGTAAGATAAAGAAGCAAATGCAGACTGGCTTGCTGAAAGGACATAACCTTTGGCTTTTTCCTATAATTTTATTTTTATAACCTCTGATACTCAATCAATATGAAATCACTATAAAATGCTATAAACTTGCAATGTGATTTCAAAGAACAAAATAACATTGCAGTATTATTCAGTGCTAACATTAGAGATTCTTTTTTAACCTCAGTTCTGAGGTCAATCTTTAGAGCTTTCGGACCAGACAGAAAGAACAGACAGACTTTCCTTGTTATCATCTAAATCACACCACATATCATTTGTGCTCACACTGTCAAATTAGCTGAAGTGTCTGCACTGCAGTTTACCAGTATTATTCAGGATGCAAAGTGACTTTCACCCTGTTGTCTCTTGCCTACAAAGGTCAGTTTTGTAAAACTTGTCATCCTGATTGATATTCTAATGTAATATTTTTTATAAATTGCTTTGTTGATATATGTAGCCATTTGCAATGGATGTTTTTCTCCAGGTTTTTGAGAAAACTGAAGTCTGCAACCAGCACTAAACACTGATGAGGACCATTAATATTTGCCTTGAAGAAGGGAGATCTAGAGTCCTTCCTGAAAGGAACCACAGCCTGATGAGCTCTAAGGAGTCTCCTTCAGGCTAGAGACAGTTACCACTTAGAGGTCAGCTTTGCTTTTCAGGAAGGCAAGTGAGGAACTGGAAAACAGCAATAAGAAAAGCTCCCACAGGAGCTTGGGCCCTTGTTTAAATTTCCAGCCAGGGAACCATGCATGCAGGCTTCCTGCTGTGCCACACAACCCTCTGGGCACCAGAGGTAATGGAAGTATGCCCACAGTGCTCCTGCTGAGCACCCAGTGCAGCACTGAATTTGCTGCTCAGCAATATCTTGTGACACCTCTGAGATGCTACCATTAGGAACATGGCAGTTCATCTGGCTTCTCTCATGCATGGCTGAATCTTTACCAACACCAGCCCAGAAGCTTGTGGCAAAATGGTTTCATCAAAACCAAATCCTTACAAGACGATCAATTTTGATCCTCTTACAAAGAAATATTTTCATGTCTGGGATAAAACTTTTGGTCAGAATGATATCTCATAATGCTCACAAGTTCCCTGTGCTTACCACAATAAGAGATAGCTGAAATCAAACACTACCCTCACATCCCCAACCCCCCCCGCTTTGTGTTATTCAGGATGGTCACTTGAACCTGCCTGTTCCTTGTCTTAACAAGTTACAGAATCATAGAATCATTAAGATTGGAAAAGACATCTAAGAGCATCAAGTCCAACCGTCAACCCAACACCACCATGCCTCCTGAACCATGCCCTGAAGTGCCACCTCTACAAGTTCTTTGAACACCTCCAGGGTGTTCCCAGAACAGAGATTAATGAGTAGTGAGGGGAAGAAAAAAATGTCCTCATTTCATTTTGACATGAAATGGGATTTTTTTTGTTTTGAGTCTTGACAAAGCCACACATTCCTAAATGCCAAACAATGTTAATAAAAATATTATGCATTCAAAAAGCACGATTTTAGTAGGCTGAGAGGGTCAGATGGACAACATTTATTACAGCATTAACTCAGTTTGGAATTGTAGGGAGCTATCAAGATTTGAGTTTGTAAATGATCCTTTCCTCAGGAAGAGATAATGCATATATAAAATTTTAACATTCATTATAATGCTTATTGCAGGATTTGAACAAAGTGCTCTCTCACACAACCAGAATATGTCTCAAACTTCTGGACAAGAAGTAGCTAGTTAAAATTTTAATAAATACATAAGTGCTAGAGGTGCCTAGGTTTTACAGAAAGTTTCTTTCAAAGCCTGTTCTTTCCTACTTCCACTTCTAGCTTTTGTCTTCTAGGTCTGTATATGAAAATGTGTGAGGAAAAGAAATAAAAAGATTCAGAACACCCTCAAGCTAAGTTGGAAAATAAATGTCAAAAGACAAAGAGGTGAAAATCAATACATTTCAAACGTAAAGCTACATATTCTCTTAACATGACATTAATTCAAAAATTGGCTGCCATTCAACTGAAAAGTCAGTCTGTCTTTCCTCTCTAATCCTAGTAAGGTCTGTTCTATTAATACATTGTATCTTTTTTTCTGAGCACTGTCTCAGTGCAAAGCTTTAGCCTTATTTGAGTGCTCTCCTGGAGTTCTTTGTATCAGTTTATTGCCTTTGGAAAACTGGATTAACAGCTCTGAAAAAGCTAGCAAATTATTCTGGACATACCTTCTAACTGCAGATGTTCCCTAATATTTCCCAAACAAGCAAAATAACACACGAATTAATTTCACCCATGACTACCTGTCAGCCATTTTCTGGTGCAATCCAGATACATTTTTTATACATTTTTGGGAATAAGGGAAGTATAGAGTAGTAGTAGCTTCAGAGTTTCACTCTAAAGATGGCCTCTGGGCTTCCCTTCAAGAAGGACGACCACCAAGAACCAATCAGAAACACCTGAAGATCAATGTCACTATTTGTCATTCTCTTTTCCTTTGTTTGTAAAATTCAGAATGTCAACAGCAAGCTAGACCATATGCCCTCAGGTCCCACAATGAGCTTCATAATCACATACATAAGATATGTTTTGTCTTTGTTTAAATGTATCATTGATTACTCCTCTTACTGCAAACTTCAGGCCATGGGAAGCGGTTGCAATCAGGCTAAGGGTGCTACAGAAATAATATCTGTATTAACTGTACATAGTAATTATTGCATGCATTTTATCACTGTTTAATTCAATACAGCTAATTCTCATTAAGATGCAAATTTTACTGAGTCACAGCAATTTGAAGGAAGAATGTTTGTGACTCAAGAGCACATACTTATTGGATGCTCTAAAGTTTATTTGAGATGGGACCAAGGTCATTCGCCTCACTGCCCTCAAGTGCCAATAAGAGGGCTAACTGTTGGGTTGTCTTGCATCCCATGGGAAGTGTCCCTGTTATGACACAGTCCTCTGGAATATTTTCTTGGATTATGCGCCTTTCCATGGAACACCTCTTAACGTATTTCCTATCCTAATAACAGATAACCACAGTTTCAAGAAAACTATTATCTTTATACATGGGGCAGCACAATATGCTAGCTACATAGTGGCAGTACAGCTAGCAAACAGTGTCTGCCTGTCAAAAGCCGTTTTTTAGCCCCATACCACACTTTGAAGAAGAACCACTGGTTCACAAAAATCACAGCCAATGTGTCAGTCTAAGCATGCCATCTAGATGCCCTATATTTAAGCTAGAGAATCATTATTTATTGTTGTTATTATTAAACTGTATCCCTTCTAGAGCCAGTATCTCATCTTTTGCAAGGAGAAAGCAGAAAACTATATAATCAAGGAAAGAGGCTGAAGAGGTGGATGCTTAACTGTGTTATGGACTCTTGTTAATTAAAGCCTCTCTTAACCTGCTCTTAATCAAAGTAAATGGCAAGTGGCACGCTCAGCAGATGGGTACAGCTGTGCATGACAACCATGCAGGTGTTTAATTTTTTATTTGGCAAGTACCATAAGCAGCATTCAAACATTTGAGGGTGAGGGGGTGGTTAGCGAGGGAGGATTTCAAAGACACATGCCACTGAAAAAGGGAGATTATTCTGCCACTATTAAGTTACTCAATCAACTTCACTACTTTTGTATTAAATCCCAGTTTGAATTACAGGGGCAGATGTACAATCTCCAAGGCTTTTCAGAGTAATCCCTCTCTTGTATGTGTGTGTCCCCGGAATTTTTTGTAAAGGCTAATTGTATTCAACTGCAGCTTTCTGTCTTTTCACATACCAGAAGCAGTTTTTATTCTTTGTGTCCTGTTCCTAGTACATCAGACAGCAAATGAGTCAGAGGAGACAGAAACAAACCCATCCTAGGTAGAAATTTATCACTGACAGCGCCAGGAGCTCCAGAAACAAGTGAAGAAGTCAGTGAGAGGTTGCATGAACGGAGGAAAGAAAACCCAAATGCAGAACTTTCCAGACAAAGGGAAACCCAGAGAATTAATTATTGCAACTGTCACAAGAAAGAGAGAGTATTCATTTTAATAATATAAAAACAAACATGTTTGAAATAAAAATGGTAATTCAAAACAAAGCTAAGGAAGGCTAAATTTTGCATTTCATGAACATAAGTTATCCCTTGCACCCCCAGTAATCTACAGTATCATTTACTTGCAAGAACAAAATGGAATAAAAGGCCAGGTAAATGAAATGCAGGGTAAATGGCAAGTATTCGGCATTTTACATATGAAATATACCAAAGGAAGGAATTTTGGCAAAGTATCAGCATAAAAACACAGCTTGAAAGGGAACATTACTGAAAGGTAAAAGTGGCAGTACCATCATCTGCATCAATACGTGTTATCCAGACATTTATTCTAGCTACAGACAAGGAAAGAGGCAGAATGTGGATGAGGCAGAGGTAGAATGTGCAATTTCAAAGCATGCAAGTCAGTGTTGATGTTAAAGTGATTCAGAGATTGCTGCTATTTCTTCTTCGCTCATTGCCATGTACTACAGTACATTAAAGGTTAGCTAAAAATAGATTATGCACTTTCATAATATTGCTTTCCCCCATATTCCCGACACACTATACTTTTTCAAATTAGAACAGAAATATCCAGCAGACTCCCTCTGTGTTTTTCCATGCACAAAAAAGTTCTAATACCCTTGTTTAACAATCTGAATGTAAAGAGGAATGGAGCTGCTTAAGAATTCCTTCCATAAGTATTTGTCAGACTTACTGAAAATACAGCCCCCCTTTTGGGTTTGTGTTTCTATCTGCTTGCAAAGTCCGAGATAGTTGGTAGAATATTTTGAACACTTTAAAGCTTTTTCTACTACTTTCCAGTTCCTTTGGCATGCTGCTGTAGTCTTCCAGAAGTGGTATGGCACCCCAAAGCTGGAGAGACAGTGACTTGGATGATTATCATAATCAAAGCATGTAAGACTAACACAGGAATTACTGAATAAGGTTCCTTATACTAAGCCGTAGATTTATAAACATATAGGACTTTTTCTTGTGCAACAAAAGAAATATTTGTTTTGCTTTCAGTCAGAATAATTGTTAAAGCCCCCAGCTCTGTAAGCACTTCAGGTGCTCTTTGGGTGACTGATTCCTATGGTAATGACAGATACATCACCCGGAGTCCCTTAATGAGTCCTGTGCCAAGAAATTAAACAGATCCACAGGTGAACTGCTAAAAGATCAAGTTCTGAGAGCACCACTGTGAACACTTTCCCCTTTCTGGCTTTAGTTTCTATGGTATGGAGGGGGAATATTCTGCCACTGTTGAGAGATACATTTGTGAAGGTTCTGAATGCAAGGATTTAGGAGACTAAAACCAAAGTACCCAACAGACCAACGTATTTCCTTCATATCCTTATTGTATCACTAAATAGTTGCTACTAGGAAAATAAGCTTTCTACAGAGTAACATTATACAGCAATTCCTAATTTAATTAATCTTCCCCCTAAATACCCAATCTACACATTTGCATTTTTTTCTTGATATCACTGAAACTGAAGTGCCAAGAACTTAAAACACATTGTTTTCCTGTTATTCCTAATAGCCAGAATTCAAATAAGATCAGTGAACACTCTTTTGCCAAAGAATACTGATAAAATTATTATCTGCTAGTTTGTTACGTAGATGATAACCATATAATAAAACTACTGTCCAATAGTAGGTGGTTCTTCAACTACCAATGAAGGAAATAAGGTTACCCTTAGATTTTAAAGTACCTAGTTTATCTTAAAAAGATCTCACTGCTGTCTCTGTTGAGGCAAGGGCCACAGTGTGGCATGTTTAAAGGGCTCCACTGCAGAACTGCTCTATTCTCAGCAGCACAGGGTTCCTCCAGAAACTGACAGAAGCCACACTCGTATCTCTCACCAGAACAAGATTATTAGTGCTATGTAATATAGCAGGTGAGGAATATGTTTGCACAAATAAATCTACTTAACTCTTCCTGACTGAGGTAGAACTGGACATACGTACATACAGGATAGTTCATACCTGTTTGATGGAGCAAACTATTCTTTCATCTGAAGTCAATCCAATCCAAGTCAAACCACTTAACATTAGATTTCTGGTACTGAATTTCCAACATTAAATACTACAAGCGATTACAACCATTAGAAGTGTTGGTAACTTTTCCCAGGTATTTTTTATTTTAAAATTTGTCAAAGATAATTGCCTGGATGATTTTGAAATGCAAGTTTTTTATGGCAAGCATGTTAAACATGGAAAAGTAGTTGAGAAAGCAAAAAATTCAGATAATAGAGTGACTTGCTTTACCTATAGGCTGTAGCATAAACGAAGTGTAAAGGACCATTATACTCAAAACACATACATGTGAGACGAACTTTTAATTCATCACACATTGCTTAAAAACACAAACTTTATTTAGTCAGCATTTTGATTTCCAAAATTTTTCCTGTTCTATTTCTGCAGTCTTAACATGATTTTGTTAAATATTTAAAGGCTTCCTTCTCAGCAATAAGCAAATTGTCTATTTGTATAGCAGCTGAAACACTAGCTATACCTTGGAGAATTACAAATATAAACAGAATAAGCATTCAGGTCAGGTCAAAATAAAAATAAAATTAGAGCCTAGAAATGTCTGTAGGAAATAGCACAATTTATATTTACCAAATTCATGTAGAATTAAAGTGGAAGAAGCTGTGTATCCAAAGCTAGCTTATATGACAACCTATACTTCCATAAGTATTTATTATCAATACAGCATATCTAACAAGCTAAACCATTCCAGCCATATTTGCATTTCAGAGTGATTATTTTTGTAGCTAGCATATTAATTTCCTTGAAATGAATAATTTATTGTGGTTATTTTTCATTTCTTCCTCATGTGTATTTTCAAGAAAATGGTGTCCTAAGGCTTGAATTACCAGCCTAATACTAGATAGTTACCTTGATCTTTCCTCAAGATACACGTATGCATGTGTGTTGTCAGGGCTTCCTAGTATTTTCTCCAGCAGACAATATTAGGTAAGACTAGAAAATAAAGATACAAGGTGATTTAAGATCTTTTTGATTCAAGATGATTCAAAGATTCAATACCACCAGTATGCAGTTATATAGGGGCATCCCTTCTGGTATTTGCATATTATTTGGGGCTATAATTTCAACCTACATTCTCTAATTTTGTCACAGAGGCAGAGTCAGGTGAAACACAGGTAAGATACTTCTTGAGTGAAAGGCCCTTCTTGAGTGAAACAGGACTGCAGTCATGGGAAGCAACTTTTCAAGTTTTAAAAAAAAAATCATGATGAGTCCAGCAGATGCTGCTATTTTTGAGGGGCATCTCAGGTTTGGCACTATCAAATCCTATCTGTCCTGGCAGCCCACCTCTTCCATGACTGCCTCCATGCAGAGGATCCTGAAGCCTCTCACACCACATGTCTTCTCAGGTCAGAGATCAGCCTGGGCAGCTTCAGAATTAGTAGTGCTCTATGGAATCTACCCCACTGTACTTGATTTGAAGTGGATTATACTTCTGCTTAAAAATAGGGAGAAACAGGAGGGGAAAAAAAGAATAGCAAAGGCTAATACAATAGCTGGTCTTCCACCGGGCACTGAAACTCTCCCTTCTTGATAATGTTATGATATTTTCTTCATTTTGCCCATCTCATTTGTCTCTGGGGAGAAACAAAGCCAGGCTCAGCACTGCTGAGGGAATGCAATGGCGCAAGCAGTAAGCGGGGATGCTCTTGACTCCCACTGAACCACTTCTGTCCCCAAGGACCTGCCAGTGGCAGATCAATGATGGGTCTGAAGGAGTGCACTGGGGAAGAGCTGGCATGTGGGCTCCCACTTCCACTGCTGGCCCAGAGTTGGTGAACACACTGATAAACACGATCTACTGGGGAAGAATAGCCTATATTCTATAAAGGGAAAATTATGTCTTTTACAATCAGTGTCCTGTGAAGGACACTTCTGAAGGAAAAGTGGACAAGCGTCATCAGTGATTAGAGGATACCTGGAGCAATGAAATGCTTTCAGTGAGATCCCTCAAAAATGAACAAACCAACCAACCCCCAAAAATCTTCTATAGGATTGACCTCATGAAACCAAATATAGACCAGCTGTGAACATACAGTACCCCTTTGTTAAGGGACATCCATTTTAAAGGTGGGACAAAAAGTGTAAGGAAACCGTATGCCTCCTCTGCTTTCCTGTCACTGCAGGACCCAGCCTCTCTGTCTGCCCCATTCCCATGGTGCCTGGCCTCTTCGCAGCTTTTCAGCCTTGCAGCCCATGTGGAACATTGTGCTTCTCTCCGTGCTGCCTGGCATCTTGCTGCCCAGACACCACCTCCAACCCCTCTGGATGAGAATCTGGAAGATGCTCACCCTGCTTACTTATTAGCCTCAAAAGACAAAAGTCTTTTGGGGACCTTCCAAGTGTGAATAAGCTGCTTCTTGCTCTGCTTCAGATAAGCTGCTGACCACCAAAATCTTTGGAAAATTGTCAGAATCTGAGTATTTGTTATAGTTCAGTACAGACACTACACTTTATATGCAATGTTTACTGTCTCCCAGCTTCAGCAGATAACATACAAACTGCAAATGGATATAAATTAGTGAGCTCTTCCAGGGGACAGAAAAATGTATTTTCTTCACTGTAAACTACATGTAAACATAAAATGTCAACAACCCAGTCAGGAAAAGAATTTATTTTTCCTTTTAAACATGGAAAACATACACTGATGCGGTAACCAATGCATATAGGTACAAACTGCATATTTACTACTGCCGTTTCTTGTAGCATGAATGTTAAGTGCATACTTGCACGAACTTCTAGGCCCTAAACCTGTCAGCTTTCCTTATAGTCATCTTAAACATTTAAAAAATTTAAAAAGTTTTTGTAAGGGCTAAAGCATTAGTAGTTACTGCATAAGCTGAAGATGGAATTTACTGTGATCATTCTGCATCTAATGCTTGCACAAGACTAATTGATTAAGACATTCCCAGATGGTTTTAACAGGATCTATAGAGTGACAGTCAAAATTTTTAATACTTACAGAGTCACAGAAGAATGGCATCAGTAACACAAATTGTATAAGTAGGTGGCATTAGAATGTGCTAGCAATGCACCAAAAAAGTTATTTTTAAGGACTGTGACAAGAAATATTCCAATTAGGCTACGTAAATTACCAGAATGTAACCATCATTACTAAAAAGAGAATTTCCCCTGTCACCATAAAAACAATTCATTGTACAGACTGAAGAAATATATACTCTTTGGACTTATTATTAAAATAAATGTAAAAAGTTATAAATAAATGGGCCTTAAATTGCAATAATTACCTAGAAACACTGAACAGATGAGCACAGGTGAACAGTACACACATCAAAGCACAGAGTGAAGAAAATGAGAATAAATGCTTGCTCTCTCTTAAATGCTGTGTCTTCAGGTAAGAAACCTGATGTCAGCTCACAGCCAACAAACGTAGTTGATGTAATTAAACAACAATACAGGTTTATTATATAACCAGATGGAAAGCTGTAGACAAGTCTGAACAGCACTAAAAGAAGATTTAATTAAGTCTGCAGAAGATCTATTTATGCAATGCTGGAACCAAAGCATACGAACTGGATCTGTTCTGCTCTGTCACTTCTTTCCAGCTTTTTATTCTCAAATTTCTAAGATTATTTAAAAAAATGATAAAGGAGGAAAAATGGAGCAGTTGGAATGAAATAATGAATTTTTCATGTCAAAAGTCAGCGCAAAAAAGAAAGGTACTCTGCAACACAAGAAATAGGAGCTGCACCAGAGACAGGGTTTTGTATTTAACCTCTCAACAAACAGAATATTCATTGCTTTTCATAAAAAGAAAGTGTGAAAATCTAAGCAAATCTCATAGTTCAATCCCCCTTCCTAATGTACTTCAGGCTGACAAACACATCTCTGACATCATTGTACTTCAGCTGACAGCCCCCTACAGCCCTCCTGCAGCTCACTCAGTGACTAGCCAATTCTCTTGTTCCTTTTCCCCATACTAATGTTGAGGTGTCTCTGCCATCTCCCATTGCCAGTGGGCAGGTGGACTGGCCTCCTTCTCTCTACATACCTCTCCTTTCACCCCATGACATGTTGCCTCCCAGCAACATAGCCCCTTGTCTCCAGCTATCCAAGCATCCGGGAAGTGGAAGCACCTTGTAGGCAGTTTGCCTATATGAGCTCCCTTCTTAGCTCCGCTTCTCATCCCCTTGCAGGACTCCCTTGAGCCTTACAAAAGGCCAATCCTGAAAGGCTGCATGTGCTTTATTTAGACTTGAACCATTAGCTCAGCAGGTTGTTTCTTTGAGCAAAATCTCCTTTTTCAACAGCAGAAGTTAACAATCATGATACATTACAACAGTGGCCTTTTGCCTCAAGATGGGCACACTGTAAGCATCACCACACACAGACACACACACAAAAAAAGCACAGGAAAAGAAATATGGAAAGGGAAACAGCAATTTGACTGGGATCAGAATGAACAAAAGGGCCAAATCACTTGTGTGGCCACAGTGACCTGCTGAGCTGCACAGCTCCAGTAAGACCATACAGCAGCACTAAAGCATGAGCGAAGTATTGCAGAGGACCCCTAGGCACTGCCTATCCTGCTTGCAATGTTGTATCGAAGCCACAGGCAGGCTTCCATGCTCCTCTGCTAGCTATGCTTCTCTTACACCAGCTGCCAATATGGCTTAGCGGTATTTTTATTAGCTCTGGTTTAAAAGTATGACAATAAATGCTTTCATTAAATACACAAGTGACATTTTAAGGTAGTCAGTGAAAGAAATTAGTGTTAAGCTGCATTCCTCATTATCTGATTTGCCCAGAATACTTAAGTTAGTTTCTCTACAGTTTTTCCAGTTACCATTTGGTAGCTGCCTCTTTGCTTGATCAGTGATTTTTTTTGCTCCCTCAGCTGCTGTCTGTACAATGACATGCTTAGACACATCTGAGAAATTCAAGTGTCTTGTTCTCCTCACTCATGTCTATCTCAATTTAATTCTCTTTCAGTTCTCTTTTCCTCTCAGACAATTCCTTGTTAGTATAAATCACCTGTCACTTATCTTGATAGATTTACTTGGATCCAAACTGAGAAAGGCGAGATAATTCTTAACTCTCACTGTAGCATTCTTTATTTTACCATTCTGACATTCTACATAGCAATACTATGGTTTCCAAACTTCATTTTAATATTATAGATTGCGAAATTACAGCTCGGTTAAACAAAGAAGTGGGCTAAGGGAGATTTATGACTATTCAATAGGTGTTTTGAAGTACTGTTTTTAGCCATGAATTTCACAGCCTGCCAAAGAAATGTATTTTCAGGTAACACCATTAAAAGGGAGATTCTACATGCTGAAAAAATATGTGTGTATGGAATGTCATAATACTGTTCACCTTTACTGATTAAAATAAAGAGTGTGAAACTACAGTAAAACTTCAAAACCTGGGGTTTATCCTGAGAAATAGACAGTATTCACCTTACAGTATTTTCAAGGCAGGGCTTTGGGTGGTCAGCCTGGTCCCACTGCACAGTGGGGCCAGGGTGAACCCTTCAGTCATTTCAGCCCTCAAGAGCACAGAGCTGTTTGTTAGTGTAAAATTAAGCCCATGAATGTGTGTGTATGGACCAACACTTCAAAATCTTTTTTGGGTGTTGGCTGGTTTTTTTTTCTTGAGGCTTTTGTGGTTTGGGTTTTTTTTCAGTTGGTTGGCTGGTTTTTTTGTGCCCTTCCCCCCATCCTTTCTGAAATCTTTGCAATGTAGATGGTTTTAGACTCCATGTGTCACCTCCCTCCCACATGGCAAGGCTGCTGATACCCAGAAGCACGAGGCAGAGTTCTGTGGCCACTCTCACCTTGATGGGATCTTACTCTGAGGCATCTCCCAGCTGCATTTGTTGTGCAATGACAGCTCTAGGCTTTTCCTTCTGCCATTCTGATAGAGGGATGATTTCAGTTCAGCCAACAACTCTATTAAATGGAATCACTAAATAGCTTGTAAGGGAGCCAGTGCTCACCAACAGCAGTAGGAACTTACCTGGTGATTTCAGAAGAGCTTTGGCTCAAGCCAAGATTGCCTTTGCTTTACAGGAGAGTAAAAATTTAGGAACAACAAATATTTAATATTCAGAATATGAATAGCTCACTATTAATAGCTCACTAATATTAACAAGTTGACACTATGGAAGAAACAAATGAAACAGAAGATAACTATGGGAAGCACAGTAACAATTCCATGTATCAATAAGAAGAGAGCACTTTTCACAGCATCACAGACTCACAGGTTGGAACGGACCTCAGGGATCATCTAGTCCAACCTTTCTAGGTTAGAGCACAGTCTAGACAAGATGGCCCAGCACCCTGTCCAGATGACTCTTAAAAGTGTCCAATGTGGCCGAGTCAACCACTTCCCTGGGGAGATTATTCCAATGGTTGACTGTCTTCACTGTGAAAAATTTTCCTCTCATGTCCAATTGGAACCTACCCAAGACCAACTTGTGTTCGTTCCCCCTTGTCCTCTCCATGTGACTCTGTGTAAAAAGGGAGTCTCCGTCTTCTTTGTAGCTACCCCTTAAGTACTGGTACATGGTGATGAGATCCCCTCTGAGCCTCCTTTTCTCAAGGCTGAACAAACCCAGTTCTCCCAGCCTATCCCCATATGGCAGGCTTCCCAGTCCTTTGATCATCTTGGTGGCCCTTCTCTGGACCCCTTCCAGCCTGTCCACATCCTTTTTGTACAGCGGGGACCAGAACTGTACACAGTACTCCAGGTGTGGCCTGACAAGCGCTGAGTAGAGTGGGATGACGACTTCTTTCTCTCTGCTGGCGATGCCCTTTTTGATGCAACCCAGCATCCTGTTGGCCTGCTTGGTCACAGCAGCACACTGTTTGCTCATGTTGAGCTTCCTGTCCACCAGGACCCCCAGGTCCCTTTCCACAGAGCTGCTCTCCAGCCAGGTGGATCCCAGTCTGTACTGCACTCCTGGATTATGTTTTCCCAGGTGCATGACCTTACACTTGTCCTTGTTGAACTTCATAAGGTTCTTGCTGGCCCACTCTTCCAGCCTATCCAGATCTTCCTGCAGAGGACCACTATTTTCTAAATAGTGGTACAAAAAGCTGATATTTGAAGAGGTTTCACTTTCCACAAAAAAGATTATAAATAAATTATGGCTTATTATAACATGACTTGGGCAGACATTAATTCATTAGGTCTTCAGGGATTTGGGTAGAATTTTTTTGGATGAATGCAATCAGACCTTTGGTTATCACACATTCCTAAAGTCATGCCATGGTTGTTGGTTCAGTTATACTTTTTAAAATACTCCTCAAATATAAAATGATAAAAACAGCTTTAGCAATGTATTTACAGTTGTGGTAATCTGTTATGAATTTAATCGCAGTGCATTCACACTGAAGGTTTCCATTTTCACCCTCATTTAATACACCATCCCCAGGAGGAGTCATTTTGACAGAGAGAGTACGTGCTCTCTTAATAGCTTTAAAAATCACTGCAGTTTATTAAACTCCAGGCAATATTCGTAATTGTGAAAAAGTTCATAATTTTGGAAACAGTGACTTAACTAAGTTTGCAATTCCTAAAATTCATTGCCTACCACTCTGTTCAAAATCTCTAAGCTACTAAGGAATAGCAGTACCCTTCTTGTAGGGCTGGCAGCACCTTCACCATATTGAGATTATCTTCAATGCAACAGCATGATGAACTCAAAGCCCATTAAAAACACTGCTGAAAGAACACAGGAAATCCTGAGTTTAAGAAAAGCCTGAATGGGAAAGATATAATTTAATTCTATTGACATCTTAGAGACAATTACTTTTCTCTCAAATATCACGCTATCATTTATTTTAATCAGATACCTGTATTAATATATGCATTTAGCTCTGCAGAACAGGAAAAATAGAGTGGGAAAGAACACCAAGCCCCTGTTTTGAAGGGAGGGAGACAAGCATCAGTTGACTGCAAAACAGTGTGCACTCACAATGCAATTAAGTTTAAATTAGCTAATATTAATTTTGCATGCCTATGGCACCTGCAGTGTACCAGATACTGACTCAATGAGTATGTGCACACACTGAATTTCACTGCACTGGTTTTAAAGCTGGCTTTCTGGACTAACTGAGAAGCATGGCCTGTAGAAGCATTAGGGAAATCTCACTAATCGAAGTCAGTCTTCAGAAGCTTAGAGAAACATTAGTAAGAGTTGATCATCCACTCATAACCTTTCATAACATTTTAATACAGAATTGCTCTGAATGAAAATATTGAATAGTATTGCATTCTTTCACTTCATAGAAGTTCCCATGAAATTATTTTAATATTATCTGAGAATAACCAATAATCTGAGAATTATCAGAATAAAAAAGTTTGACCTCACTGCATTTTTGATTTATATCAATATAAAAATATATATAGTAAATATGTAATAAAAGACAGCCTGTTAGCAGTAATACACTCATTGACTAGCAGAGTAACTTGATGGACAAGTCAAGTGATTTCACACCATGAAAGAAGACACCAACATAAAGCGATCTTTTAAGATCATATTTAAGATCATATTTCATCATATTCGAAGAATATGATGAAAAAGAACTGGAGCAGGAATATGACATGAAAAAAATATATGTGTGAACATTATTTTAAAGAAAAATGTACATATATTAGTGGCTTAATTTCATGCCTACAATTTACGAGCAGCTTTGAAAGTTGACCAAGGCAACGCTGGTCTCCCTTTTGATAAGACTAAGACTGTGAAAGAAAAATTAAAGAAAAAGATTATTGAACTTATAGAGTGAAAAAGGAACCACATTGCACAATTAGAGAAAAAACTGCTTAATAAAATGCACTTTAAAAAACTTGCTGATGTTTGGAGGAGTTTCTTTTAATCTTAGGTCATAAAACTGTGGAACTGAGGGGACTGAAAATCTCCTCTAAAACCTAAGGTATTTTTTAGGTCTCAGCACTGCATATGGATACATGTAGCATTACTATCAAGGTTTGAAGCTTGCTTTGCTGGTACTAGCATTCAAATTTTATTAGAAGAACCTCCAAATTTTGTGGGGCTTAAAATAATCACTTATTAGCTTTTTCTTTTCTCCCTAAGAATATGCTTTTTCATTTTGAACCTTTAAGGTTCAAGTTCTTGAGCATTTCTGAACTCAGAAAGCAATAGCTTATCAAAGAAAGAAAAAACTACTATACAAACATCAGCTTTTGGATTCAGGTAAGAAAAAAAAAGAATGAAAAATTACAAAGAAAATACTATGCTATTTAGGTGGTTCAAAAGATTTGTGTAATTAAGTTACGTTTTGCAGTTTGTGTAATTATTTATGAGTTCCAAATATTTGGCTCCATGATTAGATAGGTACCCTATGTGCGGAACTTCGTAGAACTTGTGACCAGAAAGTTTACTCATGAGAAAATACCAGTTCACATCAATAGAAAAACTTTCCTGAGCAAAGACAGATACAAACATAACAGGTAGAAGGTATATGGGTCTGAATGTCTTGACAGTGAATCATCACCTCCTTTGCATAACAAAGGGAGTGATATTATGTCCTTTAAGACAATAATGTGATTGGTCCTTGAAAAAACAAAATTTTATGTGGAAATACTGAAGTTGACTAATTAGGGACTAATTCATACTATGTAGTTTGAGACTACAAATTTCAGCATCTAAATTAGAATCCTGTATAGCCAGCACAGAGGGTCTTCTGCAGAAGACAAATCAGAGCATCTCTAGTAGTGCTCAATTTCCAACCTCAGGGTGGATAACATTAACTCATCTGAAAAGCATTCTCCTTTCTGTCTTTAAAATAAGAGACTAAGAACATCCACTGACTCAAACTAGATTTTCTGCAAGTTCTGCAAGTCCACAAACTGTTGACCTGTGGTTTTGCAAAGTTTGCTTCCACTCTCCTACCTAAGTGATTTAAAGTAAGAAAAAAAAATCAATAACCTATATGTAAACAATCATACTAACTGTTGCCCAACATAGCATCTGTTATAAGCACCAATAAAAATCTTGCAAATGGATTACAAAGTAAAATACATTTTATACATTACAAAAATGGCACTTTTGGCTCTACCTGTTCATATATGGTAGCAGTTTTATAAACTACAAACACAGTTCTACCACTTATTCTGTTAAATGCTTTTGAAACAGTGACTTTCTAACCAGAATACCTGCCACTTTATAACGGAATTTTATTGTAGGAGATTGAGAAAATAGAAAGTTTCAGGACATCTACATTGAAAACCTACTGATAACTTTTTTATTATATCGATGTGTTGCAACCTGTGATAGATAAAAAATGGCCCTTCTGAATACCGTCTGTAGTAAATGAAAGGTAGCATACAAGAATTATTCTAATGATGATTTTTAATTCTCTTAGAGCTACACTCTTACTTTTCCATAATTCTGCTATTTATAGCGTATGAATTTAGATGTTATTTCTGCTATGGCTGAATTGGCAAGATGTTGAACTTTTTGGCCTTAACCCCAGGAAAGAAGAGAAACATTTTAGAAGACCCACTGGCATCACTGAGAAGTTACTTACATAAGCTTGCTATTAAGCATATAAACTTAACTGATTTGCTAGGTTAAGACACTATAGCAATTCAGAAGATAGGTATTCATTCTACACCATTTGACAGATGGGAAACCCATGCAGCAGGTCAATGAAAAATTCTGGACCAGGAGAGTGGAGTCTCATATTCCAGTCAATTTTCCATCCTACTTGACCCAGACCATATCTTTCTTTATGCAGCAGGAATCTCACAAGATTTTTTTCAATTAGAACAGTATTAACCACTTTTTACACTGATTGCTTCCATTTTGGCTTCTGCTTACAACTAACAGTAACTCTCCTCTCTGCATTCAGACCACGTAACTTGTAGATGTATTCTTGACCCTAGTATCCCAATCACGTAATTTCTCTTTCTTGTAAAAGCCTTACAAAACTGTTCTTGCCCACATCCAGACATGTTTTGTGCTGCCTCTACTAACACCAGTTAACTTTTCCCTGTGCCACTTTCTCAGTTATTTAAGGCACCAAACAGGCAACCACTATCCATATTGCTATGCGGTATCTTCTAGATATGGTTTCCTCTGTAATGTACCTAATGTGAAACATTCTAACTTTAAACACCTTACAAACCATTTCTTTATAGCAGAAGAATAAGATCTGAACAATCAGATTACCTGGTCACCTGTGGAGCTCCTTCTCAACTGCAACCTTCTCAACATAAGAATATCATCCACTTGTTTCCTACTCTGTGCAGAAATATTTTCGTTGTTGGGTAATCAGAGCTTGCAGGAAGTCACATGTTTAATGAAATGCTAGACTGAAAAGAAAGAAATTTCTCTGCTACAAGCCTCTGATCTACATTGTGCTCTCTATGTTACATGATATTCGCATTTTGGAAGGAACCACATTTGACTTATGCAAGTATAGGTATTTTCATTTAAGATTCTTACCTTCTTGGAAACCTGGCTTGTATTTAGCTGCAGTGGTGAAAAGCAGAGAGGAAATGAAACACTGGAACATCTTCTTCACAGGAGCAAACAATTCACATCCATGCAGATCTCATGGACTCCTACCACCTGAGTAACCTCTTCAGCCAGCCAGAGAAAAATCAATCCTTTGTGCACACTGCACAAGCTCTGCAGGGAGCTCTCTGCCTACGGTCCTACCCTGGACCATGGGATATGGACCTTAAAACCAGAGGCATAGACCACCTGTAACAAATAAAAGTTAAACCCAGAGTCATTCTTGTGCTTTTACAACTCTCTGAATGCAACAGGAAAATTTAAATGCCCCAAAGCTTCCCTAACACTTCGGAAGCATACGGAAAGCCTATGTTACATGCTAAGAAATTCTGCTAGAGAGAACAGCAACATATCAAAGAGTCAGCAAAGACATCACAACTATTACTCCCTCAGGGTAGCTCATCTGAACACAGATAGAACTGTGTGGGTGAATAAAGTCGAGCCTCTGCTGTGGACTTAGACCTGTAAAATACATGTCTGGTCCTTTTAGTTATATCTGCAGTACAGTTTTATAGTGTACATTCAATCTGGCTGTAAAAAGAGATGTTACAGATGAAGTCAGAAAAGACTTACTCAAAATAATATTGATCAAATTGCAAGATCAGTGAACAGCGAAACAGGTACGTCTTCTTCTAGGTCTTTGTCACTGATTGACTCTAGGACCACTACTACGAATGTACTTTCCTAATGGGTTAGCAGAATTGACTTCTGAATGACAGTGTTTCTTCTCCGAGCTTATACAACCCCAAGAGTGCAATGAAGTAAGTTTTGCTGGACTTTGTCCTGGACAAGTGTCATTTGGAGGCATCAGGTACATACTCCTACTGCCTCACAGAGAACTCAGTTTCTTTTTGCAAAGAAAATATATTTGTCAGTAACTTATATTGTGACAGTTAATTAAAAAGAAACTATAAACCTCTGACAAAAAGCAATCCACATTATTCCCAAATGAGCTCCTGTACTTTGCTTCTGTTCTCTTATGTACCAATTACATGCACGTCTCTTCATCTCATCAACAATAGTTTAATAGTGCTCTAGAAAGCAAGCAGGCATAGTAGCTCTCCAATAGGCTTACCAAAGGACCATTAAATGTGGGGAAGCAAATTAAAAGTTCAGTAAACAATGTGAAGAACTGAAAAGGACCCAAAATGCTTCAGCAAAAAGACAGTGGTGTAACACTGACATGGCTTAAAAGGGCCCTTTTCAAATGGGATTCCCCAGCACACATCTCACCAGCCATCAGCCTGCAGAATCTTGCCATTCAGCATCCACACCCACACACCACATGCGAAAAAAAGTGAGACAGGAGCTATAACTGGGACCAGAGGAATCTGTGAATGCTTGGGGGCCACCGTGGGAATCGACCCAGTGTGAGCAATGTCAGTCCAGCAGCAGACACTGCAGAAGCCGCTGGGCTCATTGCTCCCAAGGACACTTACATATGTGTGGTTCTATGCATGTAAGCAAGCCAGCAAACTGAATTTTTCAGCCCACCTTCCCCACAACCATACAGAGTTAAGCTATTAATGGAGAAAGAAAGAAAACTCAGCTTAGAGTCCAACTGGCATAGCTGCCAGAGGTCCCGCAGAATATGTTACAATTAGGTTTTACAGAGCACTGTAGGAAGAAACCCTGAAGCCTGATGAGGTTTAAAGTCAGTATTTCACTGTCAGAGACAAGAAACTGCTCTGGTTATTGGCTCATACTGACTTCACTTCCAGTTAACAATCATAGCCAATAAATTATCTGCCACTTCTGATATTCTTGTCATTTGCAGGGATACTGCAAATTTTCATGCATTTATATAGTGAGTAATTTATCAGATATTCTTATAAGTACTCATATAATCTAGATAGCAGCAAGTGCTTAGTCACTGCTGAGAAGCACTACTGAGAATCTGAAAGATTGGAGGGGAACAGCGTTGTCCAAATAGTTTTCATTCTGCAGCTCTGCCCTGCTGTAGAGAGCTGCATTTACATGGTGAAGCTTCTGGGATCTTATAGATTATTACTTAAAATTTCATCTAGTAAGAGCAGTTCTGTTTAATAAACTGATAAATATTCCTGAACAAATATAATAGATTGTTATAATATCCAGCACTAAAATTTAGGAGTAGATAAGTGCAAAGAAAATAAAAGATGAAGTTCTGCCCTACCAATTGGGAGGCACCAAAAAAAAAAGTCTCTTGGCTTTTATCAGAATTTCCCCACTTACTGCCTCAGCTAATGAAACATAATGTAGTGGCAGCGGTGTTATTGTTGCCTACAAACCTCACCATAAAGCAGATGCGTCTTGAGATTAATTTAGCAGTTACCACCAGAATCTTATCCATAATCTGTCTCCTGAAGCTGTTTTGTTTTTTTTTAATACAGCATATTTGATAGATCACACCCATTTAAAACATAAGACACATAAAAGCACTTTTCCATTTTTTAACTTGCAACTAAAAAAATACATAGTGAGCTTTCTTGTCAGAGACTAGTGAAAGACACAAATATATAATTCTTAAAAAAAAATCAAATAGATTGATTTTATGATAAAGTGAATTATTCAACACTGATAGTGACCAAGGAGAACCCAACACAAATAGGAAATATTTAAACATACATTGCAAATATGCAGGTACTTCAATTAAATAATTAGAGACAAGTGCATGCAAGTCGTTTAAAATACATATTTAATGGTGAGAACAGATATGAGAGAAGTATATATAATACACACACAGAGACATTTGCTTCCTTGCCAGAATGCTGCTTAAGCCAACCTGAACAGCCGAAGTAAAACACCACTAGCTCTAAGTTACACAGGAAATTGGGGTAATAGCTTCCTCCCATGAAAATGGGAGGTGAACCATTAATGACAATATAACATCAAGGACTACACTCCTAAGAAACCCTATAACCAGAGAATAATTTTTTGATTGATGGGCACAGATTTTACTAGATTCCTGGTAAAAGACCAGCTCAAACAGAAACAGGTTTCTGCTTCTAACTTCTTACTGTCTATGAATGGCAGACTGAGCAGTCCACATAAGTGTGCCCTAAGCACAGGGGCAGCTAGGCATCACAGCTACAGCCTAAAGCCAAGGCACAAAATAGAGTCCTCTTTTTCCTAATTACAAAACAGAAAGAAAATGTTTTCCTTAGCTATACATCTTCCTAGCAACCTCCTTGTTTGACTTTTCTAGACTCCTCTATCACAATAGATTCTTCTACTTAAAAAAGTAAAAGAAAATCTCAACAAGCAAGTTAACTTTGTTTTTATTGGCAGATGTTTATCCTTTCTTGGAAGACTAAGTTCTCAGACCTCTACAAGAAGGACAGGTTTGTTTTTGAATCCTGAATTAAGAAGCTGTTCCACTTCCTTTCAATCCCTTTCCAACTCCCTGTTCAGACCACTTTCCTCTCACTAGGTTAAAGAGAGTAAATGGCTTAGATTCATTACCTTTCCTCCTCCAAAAAAGTTCCCAACAGGCTTTGCATAATTTGGCTTCAAAGTTCTGAGTGGTCTGAACTGCCAATAAAATTAATGGTAAATGATTGTGCTTCAACTTGCAGAATTAGGCCCATTCATTAACACTCAGGCAACATCAAATTACTGTTTCCAGTGTAGAAATGAAACCACCTCTAAGACGAAATATCCTTTCTCCCTTCTTATTCCTCAAACACAGCAGTGGATCCCAAGTGGGAGGGGTGGGAGGGGAAGGTGGGAATGCTCAACAGGTGTGAACATGTCTCTGAAATAGTTTCCTGCTTCCAAACCACACCCAGTATGACACTAAAGGTGGGGGAAGCAAGCTGTGTTTCTAAGTTTGAAAATTTGAAAATTAAGCTGCTGCCTTGGGGTTTGAAGTAACAGATACTATACAATAGAGGACAATCTTTCCAAAAGGAGAATGCAACAACTCTCAAACAAGTAAGAGTAGGCTCAGCTGGTTCTTTAGATCACGATTTTTGGAAGCATAAGAAAATCAGATCAAATACATTATGAAATAGATATTCTCCAAATTTAAATGAAGTTGAAAGCAGATATTAAAGGGCTATATGATACAGAAAATCATAGGAGACTGCTACTGGTAATGTTAATTATAAACGTTCCTAATACTTTGTCGCTAAACTCTAGACCTTATTCCAAGTTCTCTTTATATATAATAGTGGCAAATTTGTACTGTTGTAGGAAAGGTTTTGTCAGCACTTCCATTATAAACCTCTTGGTGGGACTTGAAACTTTGTCATAAAAATGTGCTTCAGCAGTAAAATTGGCATGGACAGTCTCAGTTTATTACGACGACAGTAAGCGTGTTGCAAATATAAAATCACAGAAAGGTTGAGGCTTGAAGGGAATTGTGGAGATCACTTAGTCCGGCTTCCTTGCTCAGAACAGGGCCAGCTACAGCAGGTTGCTGAGAGCTGTGAGTAGTTGAGACTTGAATAAATCCAGCATGGAAAATAAAAAAACCTGTCCAGGCAACCTGTTCCAGTGTTTGATTACCCTTACAGTAAAAAAAGATTGTTCTTATGTTTATATAGGTTATATTTTACTATGTTATTCATTCTATATTTTATACTGTATTTAAGAAAATAAGTTTTAAGCTAGCAAGAATTAATGCCATTGCTGGCTTGCCATGATCTAACTATCTGAAAAGAATGCGACTCTAATCCATTACTGAGGTGCCTGTGTATTTGTTACAGGCTTCATGCATGACCACATACTAACATTGGACCCCTGCCATTCTCTATGTTAAATTTGACATGGCCTGAAATTCAACTGAATTTGAATTTTCGAGCCAAAAGGCATGCCTCTGGTGTTTGAGAAAACACCGTGTGAACTTTTAAGTGCCTAAAGGTGATAACTTCTCTCAGTAATCCAGCTGTGAGGAAAAACTGAGCAGAAGAATGTGATTCCCTTTAATCCCCTTGACATAAACAATGAAAAAATTTTACTGAAATTTAAAAACTAATAAAGACATCCAGACACTCACCATAAGAGATTTCAAGCAAAATTGCAAAAAAGTAAAATTATAATAAAATAAAATCAGGAACATATAAATGAATCTTAGCATTTAAGAAACCTTTACTGCAAGGGAGTACACATCCATTTATATACAATACCATACCATAATACCCCTTCAGTTTTTTGAAAAAGAAAAAACCCAAAAAACAGACCCAAACCAGAAGTCAACACCAGCTGGGAGAATCTTCCCATTCTGGTAACTTTTGTACTATCTGCTCATACAATTTTTTTTTCTGGAGCCTTGATTCATGCACAGCTCTGAGCTTTTTTTATTTCTACTTGTCTACTTGTCTACAGTCTCCGACAAGCCCACAAATAGAGCAGAGGGAAGCATGCACTGTTACTAGGATTACTCAGAAAAAAGTTTTTCTCTAAAAAGTTTGCTTTAAGTACATTATCTGAAAACGTAAAAGTGATAGTCAATTCATTAATCTAATGCCCATGTTGCTTTACCACAATTTTACTATGTTTTGTTCATTTTCTCAAATTGCATCAGCAAAGTTCTCAACTTGTTTTTTTGTCAGTCCACTGTGGAAAAGTTATTACTAGTGATATACTTTTAAATCTTACAGGCAATTATAGGATCAGCCATATATTACTTTTTACCTGCTTGGTCTATTGCTTCAATCTCCTTTCCAAGTATTCTGTTATCTCAAGCAGATGCTTACAAATCTTTTGTACAGTTTTGCCTTTATCTGTGGAAGACTGACTTCTTTTGGTCTCTCTAGTTTTCACTGGCCAATGCTCAGTCATTGAGCATCACTGAATTTCTGAGATTTTTAATGACAGGGATATTCACATTTCCTTTTGGGTTTGTTTTTTTTTTTGTAACATCTGTGCCTCACCTCTCTACTGTGATAGCCATTAGATACTTAGAAGACAGATGTCAAGTTAACTGTGACAATGGAGTAGATATGCTCCTGTGTATTTGAACTAATGCTTTACTCAGTACCCATTTGAAAATGGGGTTATTTATAGAATTCCTTAATTCTGTTATACATTTCTTGGAGGCCACAAAGACAATACAAAAACTTACATATCACATGTTTAATCATACTGGTGTCCTGGGCTGATATAACATCTGCAATCCATACTCCCAACAAGTACTTTGGAAAAAATAGATGCCAGCTTTATTGATTTCATATATGACTTGAGCCACTGGCAAAGAATCAGGTATGAAGCCGCTCTGTTCTTCCAGTCAATTCTCTCATCCACAGAATAGACAGAGCCTTCCTTCCAAGCACAAAAGGCAACAGGTTTGCATTCTGTGTCTGCAAATCCAGTGCTGTCACAGAGCACTTAATACAAACTTACTTGGTTGCTGTGTGAAAAGACTAATTCCACTCACATACACACAGAAAGAAAGAAAATCCATATTGAGAGAAGGCTTTAATTAATAGATCCCTCTTCAGCACAGATGAGTACCCAGAGATGAAAAGGCTCAGATTACCTACTTCATGCTGATAAAGTGCAAAAATGAAACGCTGACCAGCTTTGGAAAGGCATTCCATCACATTTAGGTAAACTATGAACAAATGTACTTTTCATAACCAACATCAAAATAAGAATTATGACTTAAGCTTTTGGTACTTTGATCAGATTTCCTATGGTACAGGATCAATATTCTCTCCCTTCCACCCGTCACCCACTTTTCTTCTTTTTTTTATTATTATTTTATTATCCAGGCTGATAAGGATGATATATGCTCTCTAGCATCCTCGGTATTATATCAAAATTAAGATCTTTGACATCCTTCTGCCACAAAATCAGTGTTGAAAGCACTAGGATATTTGCCACTCTGCTTCCTGTTTCCCCCAAACTAATAATCAATCATCTCCAATAAGAGATAACTTTTCATTTTAGACTCAGACACAGGTGTTCTTCTTACCAATTCACATGCTGAATGAACTTGACCTCTCTACTTCCCTTCCCAAATTTCAGTCTTATCAGCCCAACACTTGCAAATACTTATGCAAAGACCCAGCAAGGAAACAACATAGAACATTTCAGTTCAAGGAATCTGGACCATAAATATCTCTCCCACCTTTAGTATACCCAGTCTGGTTGAGTACAACATGCTGCTAAGGTATGCATGTCAGGAAATTCAGCTACTAAAGCATTTCACTTTGTCACATCCTCTTATTTTACACAATATATATCAACTTGTCTTTTTTATTAGGTCAAGAGGGATTGTAAACTACCTCGGCTGGTCTCAGTCTGAAGTATCTGAATTCCATGATCATGATGGACTTACCTCTTTTTCATTCAGGCTTTGGGGACAATAGAGGATTTTAGAGATTTGTTCGATTATAAACTTGAAGTTTAAATATTGATTCATCATGTCTCACACTCTTTGTACTTTATTAGAGCTGTAAGAAATGTAATGATTGTTTTCATCTGTTTGCTTAGAATTAAGCTAAAGGGTTCTCATTGTAACGAACATTCAGAATAACCTCCTTTCCAAACTGTGCTTGGCCTTTTGCACTCTCAGTGTAAAATATCCTGTCTTGTGCAGGCAGTTGAATTTGTTCCAGATTTTGTCAAGCATATACAATAAATACACTTTGACAACCTTAAATGGTTCCTACAAAAAGATTTGTTCCCTGTGTTCCTTGCTTAGATCTGATAAAGGAAAACATATCTGTAATGTTGACTATGTTGATAAAAGCTTTTGTGAAGGTGAAGCAGGTATCCCAAGATGGAGAGGCTTTACTGCAATGTAACTTTGGGTATGCACATACTACTTGGGACAAGCCTTTCCTCTGTTTCCAATGTTCAGTTTCCAGACATTCACACACTCGTCAGAAGAAAGGCGCATGAATCCCCAGAGCTTGGGGGTGCAAATTCAGACCGGTCTCATGCCAGAAGTCTTCTCCAGCATGGATCCCCAGAAACTCCAATATAATAGTAGTAGGTTTTTTCAATTCCTTTTTGTCACATCAACATATCTTGATGAGAAAATCTGATCCCAGTTAGATTACCTTTACTTTTCATTCCATGTCACCCTTTATCAGTTTCTCTCTGGGTCTTCGGGTACTTTTGAAGCAAACTTCCCAGTAATTCCTACCTGCAATCTTTTGTGTTGAGGTGCAGCTTCAGAGAGCCAGAAGACTGCCACTAACATACTTCAATGTCTAATTGATATGTGATCCATACAACCAGACAGAGCTTTTCTGAACTGCATATGAAATGGGCAATAGGACCTCAGCACTTAACCACTCCACTTTACAGCTCTGGTCTGGCTGCACCACACTGACTGAAATGAAAGCACAATCTTGAAAAGTCCCCTCAGTGCTCTACTCCCTTGAGCAGTCTTAGCCTTATCTTTCCAAAGGCCCCAGCCACTGCTTTATCACTACACAAAATACTAACTAAGGACCATGCTGCTGTGTACATCAATTTCATTTTAGTTCAAATACTTAATTTTTTTGTGTGTGGTAGTTTTAAATTTATTTTGAAGATGTTCAAATGTTAACATTAGGACAATAAAATTTGGCTGAAGCTACTTATTAAGAAGTGCAACAGGGAATAGGTACCGGTTTTTTTTTTCTTTACAAACTCTGCACTGTTCACACAAGATGCAAAGTTTGTTTTCAAGCTTCTTACAATTCTGATGAGTTTTTCTTACTGGTCTGCTCATCTAGCTGCTCTGCTGATCTTACGTGAGAGCCTTGCATTCCCCCAGTTTACCTCTGTAGCTGTAAGTCTTCAAGGTATACATGGCTGGTTTCCACCAGCTTTGAATTCCAGTTATCTACAGACACATGCAGCTCTCCATCCAGCCCCAGGTTATTCACATGGGAATGAGAGCAACAATGCAAGACTGTGGAAAAGAATTCCTTGTATCCAGAGTTGAGCTATGAAAAGATCTTTAGGATCTCTCTCAAAATCCCTCCCCAGAATCCTCATCCCTAGCAGCCCTCCACATTTTTGTCTGCTCTTTTAGTACTTTGGGCTTCTTTTTCTGCCTCTACTTCCCTGCAGCTGTGCACCATCTGTCCTGTTCCAATGCCCCCTGCAAATCCCTTCCAAACCAGAAGCGCAGAGATAGCAAAGCCCACACTGAACTGCCCCACAGCTGAGATAGTTCTTTCAGCCTGGAGTCTGACATTTGACAGAGATGTTAAATCACAATAGTTAATAGTTCAATGAGAGTAAGCCCAAGTGGGGCAAATTCAGCCCTCTTAGGCCTTACAGTGACACTCTGAACCATATGACAACTAGTGCTAACACTTAAGAAATGTCTTCCAAACACTGTGGAAAGCACATACTTTCATTCATACACTGTTCTGATGAACTTGTGGAATGAACGCCACTGCCTAGCTGCATTCCTGAGACAAGTTTTATACCTCATTAATGCACTACATAAGCAGTACAAAAATATATCCATATGTCACTGCCAAATTGATACACTTTTATATACTTTTAGATTAAGATGGTTTCATTTCATTGCTCTGCAAATGGACTTTTGAAAGTGTATTTCACTCAAAGTTTTGTGTGGTACTGACAGGCAAAGCACATGAAAGACATTCATTTCCTTGTGTAAATGCAGAATCTACTGTATGCCCTGAAATAAAAAAAACCATGACATCAACAAACACTGAAATTTTTACAATCTTCCAATAGAGGGACCTTTTCAAAGTGTAGACTGCAGCCCAGTGTCCCCTTCCCCCATCAAGGGGCACCAGTTTAGAACCAATTCCACTGAATTATGCTATCATGCACTGCAATGTCTCTTGACCTGACCCACTTCAAGTCTGAGGGGGTTTTGTTTACACCGGAAGACATCTGATCCAAAGCATCAGGAGGATTGCAGCGCTGTCTAATTAGAATAACTTTTCAATTTATAGTGAATAATAAATACACATTGTTGGACACTGCTGCCTAGTGGACTGGGAAAAGCACCAGCAGATCTGGGCTCTGTCCCTTAAGGCATAAAGGCAAAGAAAAAAAAGACAGACAGACTTCATGTATCCAGCTCTCCATCACGCAGCCTGCCTTTACTCCTTTGGTTGCCATTCCTTTCCCTCCTCAAAAAGGCCAATTTGTTGCATACACTCTCATATCAAGAGACTAGACTATTAGCTACAGAAAAGTAGAATACTAGCTTCATGTTTGAGGGGCAGTTAGTGTAAGACAACCACAATCATAATGCACAACCATGGTGCTACAAGAAGAAAGTTAAAATTACTCTCTCCACTTAGTTATGGGTGTGCTGTATGAACTTAAACACAGCACTTCACATCTTGTATTTTAGTGCTAGGGATTATGCTGAGATGATCCCCACGAGGGCTGAGGTATTTGTAGGGTCCGTCTTCCCAAGAGTGGCCAAGTAACAGAGATGGCTGGTGCTCTCACTGCCCTTAGTTCCATGCTAACTACTGTCCAGGCAAACCTAGAGATATAGTCCTCTACCAGACCAAGAGACAGCTACAAATTTCAAAAGCAACATTACCTACCCCTTGTCCCTTTTTCCCCAGCAAGGTAATCTTGGGAGTGCTTTAAATGGGCCTCTAAAATGGAACCATTTGCAAAGGTGGTTTTACCACAACTATACAAAAGCCACAGATTTTTGTGTAGAACAGTTTCAGGAAACCTGCAGGGTCAGAGCCAGGGATAGAAAACATACTGGGTTGTTATGGGGCAGGGGCAGTAGTAAGTGGTAGTCAAGAAAGCTTAAAGTAATTATGAAGAATGTCCTGGACTGATTCTTTCCAATAGGTGACTGCAGAGTGTCTCTGCAATTGTTTTCCCTTGTTTTGAGAATAGAGATGCATTTATTGAATGTAGCTTGCTCTTACGGCAAAGACAGATGGAAAGCGTGCAGGGCTGTTACTTAATACAACTGCTTGCACACAAAGCTGCATTATATGAGAAAAGCTGCATGAAAAGGATCAAAATGATGAAATATATCTGGCTTAGAACACACCAGTAAAATCCGCAAATGTATTATGGTAGTTCAATTACTGATAGGATAGTAGAGCCTAATCTTAATATTTAATTATCTTTAGACTGTATCAGTTGTTAAGCTGTCAGCAACATATGTAGAGGGTACATAGGTGGACATCTGCTGCAGACTAAGAATGCCATACACAGCAGAGCTGTTTGCCACAAATACACAGACAGAAATTAAGGAACCAGTATTGTAGCCACATCTTCCACATAAAACATAGTTACAACAGAGATACATAGCTTGGATCACACTGCTGCTAGTAGGAGGCAGAGGACAAACTGCACCAACTGGGGGCTCCCTGGGGGTGAGCAGGTTCCCAGGATAAGGGAGATGAAAAAGTGCTGTTTAAACCATCTGCACCGAACCACCCAGAAAAACAGCTGGAACTAAGCTTACATATCCCTCTTGCATGCAAAAAGATGTAAAAGCTCATTCAGGTTGCAAAGTCAAGTCCAGTTAAGCTGAATTCTGCTTCTTTGAACAGATGCATCAAAATACTGTGTATGCATAATTATATGAATGCATTCTTTTTTTTTCTGCCCCAGGAACATCATCGCATGGACAATTCTCACAGAGATAAGTTCTGTGTACTCCTCTGATCATAGTTGCTGCTATCCTAAGCACCCACTGCCCACACCCACCCTTATGGAACTTGCTTGATTAAACTCATATGCACTTCCTTGCCTACAGTCTTCCTCCAGCAGTTCCATATCATTCCCCTCCTCACCTCACTACTCCTTATTTCAGCTTTCAGCATCCTTTGCCCAGCCAAAGTGTCTGCCTTCAGCTCCAGTCCTTAATGCATTTAGTCTTTGGGGGCTATCCTACCTCAGTGCCACAGCAGCAGCACTACAGCAGTAGAGTGTTCACCTGCCCACTCTAAGTCAGGATGCCTTACCAGTACCACAAAGTAGCTACTGGTCTAAACATATCCCTGAGCTAGGGCAGGTCCAGGAAAAGTGATATCTTCTCATTTAGCTTCTCCTCTAATGAAGCACATGCAAATAAAATGAAAGTAAGTAACATAACTAGATTTAGCTGGATTCTTATAAGAACAAAAAACAGACTCACTCCCAGCAACAAAGCAACCCTCTAGACAAAGTGTCTGGTCTGAAATATGAAAGCTTGTTGGCCAACACTTAAGAACGTAGTCTCCTTCCAAGAAAACGCTCAATTATTTCTGCTGACAAAGTGTCAAATTCATCCCATAGCAGCAGCCAAGCATACTTCAGCTTGATGAAGCTCAACTCAGCAGAAACAAATCTTACAAAATGGACATACAAGGTAACCTTAATTCTAGGAAGCACAACCAGCTATGCCTACATCACATCTTACAGGCTTGCATTTCTTCTGTACTGAACAATGACAGTAAAGCACAGTGTAGCTAAGTGCATCATTTTAAAATTATCTTTGAGAAATTAAAGATGAAAATGAATTTCTTCCTTTCTGAGACATGTGTCTAAAATGGTGAGGAATGTGAACCTCTGCCGTGGACTGAAAAGACCTTCTTGCACTCCATAGCATTTGCAGAATTCTTCACACACTTCTAATAGGCACCAAGTCATAGTGATGCTGCATGATCACTGTTCCTTTGCATTTTTGAGACTGATTAATTATCAGCAAGCCCAGAACCAGTGACATTGTTTTTCAAGTGGATTCCCTCATGATACTAGAAAACTGAAAATATAGTTTTTGTGTTTACATGTTGTACACAGTTTGAGTACGGAATTGTCTGACTCTGGTGTAACGAGCGATCCTTTTGCCTTTGCCAGTCAATGTATTTTAACCATCTTTTAGTCACTAAGTGCACTGGGGAGGCGTATAACAATTGATAATGGAAAAGGTGGCTTTATAGTTTTGTGGGAAGAAGCTAAAACTTTTTGTTCCTTCTTGTCAAGTCTCCAGGGCTGTTAGGATTTTGTACTGTAAATGAACCTTAAGATTTGTTTAAACTAAAACTAGATTTTCCTGAGGCCTGAGTAATTTTTTTAAATAAAAAACATGTCTTTATACTTCTTTTCTACAATGTCACACAGGAGGGATTTAGGATTGTTGGAGGTTTTTTGTTTTATTTGGTGTGATCTTTTTTTTTAACATAATAGCTGCTTCTGCATTTTTTTTTGCTCTAACATTCCAGTGTGGGTTAAAGATGCAAATATTAAAATGCAAAGTCAAATACAAGCTATTTTCACAAGCGCTAATGCACTAATGTAAAAAATTGTCTCTTTTCCCATTTTCTAGTCTAATATTTACCATCTTTGACAGCCTTATTGCTGAGCAGATTGCTGCATATTTTAGCATTATCTTTTAACAACTTGACAGACCCATCTATTTTCCTGTGACTATTTTATCCCAATTTGGAAGCCTAATAGTTCCTTTTCGACACACTGAATCACAGGATTTGTAGCACAGCATAGAGTCTTGTGATTTACTGTTAATATTTTGATAATGCTTTACAAAGCATATTTGGATTTCCAGCAGTGATGCTTTGTTTGGTCTGATCTGCTCAGAAATACCGCCAGCAGCCTCAGTAACCGCAGGATGATATATTCTATCACCAGAAGCACAAGTCAGGCAGCCATCTGAAAGACTTGAAGATCAGAAGGTCACTCAGGAACCACTGAGTACTGCAACAGCCCAGAGTGCATGCTTTCACAGAAGAGAAGGAAATCTTGGACAAGTTAATTCTCGATATTCAGTATATGCCGGCAATTTCTATTGTCAGTCATTTAAATACACAGCACAGGAACATGGAACAGATAGCTAAAAATGCACACAGATACAGTACAATAGAAGAGGGAATATATGGTTCCATACAATAAGTTCTGTTTTAAATGCAAGCAAAGGGCATAAAGGAAATTGCTTTTTTAACAATTGCTCTTTCACAGAAGCGCATCATACAGAGTTTTGCCACCAAAATCCAGAGAGTAAAAGACCCTCCACATTGTTCCTTCATTCACTTCAGCTTTCTTTGTCTTCAGATTATAACTGGTAATTCTACTAATTATTTCCAGCTAGGTTCCTAGGGTTATTACAGAAATGATTTTGCACCCAGTGAAGCACACCAGAAGCTTTGTTTATTTTCATAATGATTGCATATTCATAGGAAGTAAGACTGGAAGGGACCTCCTGGGTCATCAAATGAAATTTCCTGCTATCACAGGCAATGACATAATATAACCTCTTCATAAATGAACAAGTTCCATTTTAGAAGTAATTTGTTTCTTGTCCCCACTACTCTAATTGGAAAGTTGCTCAAGAACTTTACTACTCCAGTGTTTAGCAAGCTTCTTATTACCAAATCAAATTTATTTGTGGAAAGCTTATTCCATTTCTGGTGCCAATGTTGCCCTTTAACTCAAATAATATTTCTACCTTCCATTTGGTCCATTTATAGACCATAATCTCCCATTCTACCATTGTCCTAGCTTATAAAGTACAATATATATCCACACAACAGCTTATGTACTAAAGTAGACTCATTAATTTACAAAGATTATTTTTAAGCCCTAGGAAACTCTGTGTTACATTACAGCACCAAACCTGAGGCTTTTTTAGGGTAAGACATCCTGGTCTATTGGTGTTTTAGCCATTCCAATTTACATCAATTGACAATGCATGAAAAGAAACACAAACCACCATGTCTAATGAATGTCTAATGGCATGTAAATGAGCATTATGGAGTCACCTGAAGCCTGCGGATGCCTAAAATGGTGAGTGGAAACTGCTTATCACTACAAGATCTTAAATGAAGGTATATTCCTCCAGGTCCTTCATCATGCCAGCAGGTATGAAAGAGGTTTTTGTTAGCCTAACACATTCATAATTAGGCAAATACCTAGTCGGGGCACATACAGGGAAGGGGAACACTTACTACTGAGACCCCAAGGCCAGATTTGCCTCTCTGCGAGTGGAGGCAGAGGATGGAGACACAACACAAAAGGAGGGCCAGGAGGCTCCTAGTTACCATGTGCTCTCTTGCTTCTTGCTGCATTCAATATTCACCACAAAGAGATGTGGGACAGCTGTATCAGTCCTCAGACATGAGCTCCAAGAATAGGAAGTAGGAATTGTACTGTGCTAAGGCATCCAGCCTCCACCCTTCTGAAAAGCTGAGTGAACTCTGAATGCTTGTGTGCATTTCCTATGTGTATGTGTACCTTAACACAGCTGTGGGTCTGGAGCTAAGAAAAACAGTTTTGAACCAGTGAAGTTACAATATAGCCCCAGAGTTACACTGACCCATCTGACCCATAGCTTCTTGTCGAAACTCTCACTGGGATAACAGCAAGGAAAATATTTTGTGATTTGATGGCACCAGGACATAATTCACATGAAAAAAAAACCCGAAGTCTTTACTAAAAGAACCCTCAGGATAGGATGTTTTACCCTCCTTTTCTGTACTATAGTACAGAAGAGGACTTGTTCCTACCTGTATAAACACACGTACACAAATGAACTCTTTCTGCCAATTTTACCAATATATACATAAGTATATTGATAAGTACAATACGCAAAAGCAGGCTCCTCTGGGAACGAGGAATGGAAAGGCATAGCTCAGAATGCCTACAGAAGCATTGCTACTTATCTCTAGTTTGTCCAGGTGAGATCCCTTTATGGCTTTTTTTAGGTCAGCATATTTGTATATAAAGTATGATGCAGATATTTCAGATATTATACAGTAATTGCGTCTCAAAGATACTTGATGGGGATTGGGAAGTGATAGACTTAAAATTCTTGTGTCTTAAAAAGCATAGAAGTTGGTTTTTATACTTAGAAGTAAGTAGAAAACTGCATAGCAGAGTCCTGGAAACCTTCAGAAGAGGGAAGATTCATTTACAACACTGACAGACATTTATTACTTAACAAATATTGATTGGCTTAGAAAGGATTTTTGAGCTATTCCCTACAACTGAATTAGAACATAAAAGATTCTGGTTACAAATACTGTAATGTAAAATGAACTATTAAATCATTTGAGCAACAAGCTCTGAAAACAAGAAGAAAAAGATGAAAGATTCCAAAGTATTTTTGATCAGTAAGGTAGAAGGAAAACACATTCCTAGATATGAGATCGGGCAGGCAGAGAGAATAAGAAGCCTTAATAAACCTTGTTGCCAACTGAAAGCCAGGTAGATTTGAATCAAGATTATGATAATTTAAAAAAGCAGAGAGTTGAAAGAGGAAAGCAAGTTTGAATTACCAGAAGATATACATGCAGAGTGAATTTTATGGAGAAGATTAGGAATACTTATTGTGAAATAGCCTGATGTGAGCTCTAAGCTTGCTTAACAAAAGTGTATTAACAATAACATCAGAAATGAAAGAAAAATACTGGTAAAAACTGATAGGTTTGAATTGGGCACAGGTGCTGTGGTAAGACTATGACTTCTTTTAATATAAAGAGAAGACAATGTTATCAGAAACTGGATTCAAAGAAAAAAATGAAGAGATTAAAAAAAAGAATTGCTGATAGGAGAGTTAGCTTCTGCCAATGTAAGGGGCATTTTTTCCACATAAATCAGTACTTTTCCATAAGTAGAAAAGGAAATGGAGAACCAACAAGAGGGAAAAGTATCTCCCCAGTTCCTGCCTTCAGCCCAAAGACCTCAGAACTGGAGAGGTGAATGCCTGGTAGTGCTTAGCATGGGGCTCACTGGAAGTGGCACAGCTGCAGCTCTCATGCTGCTCCTCCACTCTGCAACTCAACTGCAAATTGCCTGCTAAGAGGGCACCATGAGGGAAGCCGTCACACTCAAAACAGCTCCTTTTAAGTTCAGGAAGAGTTAAAGTACTAACCTATTGCCTCAGACAGTTTCTAATCAGTGTATTGACAGCGAATGGGAGGATACTGACTGTGGAGATACCAATTTAAATTATTTGCTCTACAAAAGGATTCTTAGGTCACTTCAGGCAAGTCATTTAAGTTCAGGCTTTACAGCTTGGGTAATCAGAAACAGGAGCCTGAATCAAGTAAATCTTCATACAGACATCCCCACAGCAAACCCCCACACATACTGTTTCATTTTCCAAGGTATTTCAGTGCACAGAGTGATTGAATTTGCCACAGATGCAATTGGACAAATGCAAAAGTGGAGCAGGCACTCATTCAATTGCAGCAGTGTGTCTTCCCTTGGGCTAAAATTATCAAAAATATCTGGGAGAGCTTTTAGCAGACTTGCTCATCCTTACTTCTAGGTGCAATCCTAAACAGAGGGAGAGTTTAAGTTCAAAACCTTGACTACATTGTCCTACAAGCTATCCAAACTTTAAAATCCAAGTACTTCCAAAGTTTTCTAAGAATTTTATCTGCATGGTGGAGAGAGATGGGAGGTTAAGCCATTATAACTGAAAAAAATTCCCAGGAAAAAAAAAAGAAAAATACAGCTGTCATGCTCTCTCAATCTCCATAGACAAAATGTGATATTAATATTGCCTAATTCACAGAGAAGACTGAGGTGATTTAGGATTACTACAGCTATGAACCACTATATAAGCATAACAAATGGTTATATTTTCCCACCAATTCATCATCACACAATTACAACTGGATAAAATATTCTTCGTTACATACTTTTAGCTGTAACCATAGCTTTCAGGCAAAATCACAAATACTTTGGTTGGGTTCCCTCAAAAAAAATAGAGGAAAACAATTTGTTCTCATTTATGTAAATCAAAGGAATTTCAGATGTTGCTTTGGTTGAAATTTTACCTCTTTGACAAGTAGATAGTAGTAATAGTAGTAATATTTCCATAAAATCCTTTAAAAAGGTAGATAGTTTTAGGGTTTTTTTCATAAAGACATTTATGTATTTGTGACACTGAGTACATCTCATTCTTAGGTCCAGATATTTGTAGTGTATCCTAAATGATCTATATAAAAATCAGCTATGCTTGAGAGTAGTTTGCATATATAAGGAGTAGTGTTCTACAGGTCAAATAACGATAGTTCATAATTGAAAACTTTTCTTTTTCTGAAATGATAGCTATCATCAGCAGACATCCTGAGTGCTTGAACATCTCCCAGTTTTTCTGAAGCATGTTCAAGAGCACAAAGAGATGATACTGCTTCTGAAACATGTATATCAGTTCTTCTGCCATTCTACTGTGTATCTGGTATGTACCTGCACCACATATGTGATCTGGGCTGCTAGATTACTATATGTCCTTTATAAATTTGCTGGGAGTTTTCCCTGGGGAATACAATCTCTACCGATACAGTACAACTCATGGTTACAGTCTCAGTAACACATCCTGCTATAATTACGTTTAGACTGATGCTTTAAAACTATTCATTTCCTTAAATCTCCATTTGGAGCCTGAAGCAAGGAGCTGCACATCTTACTATACACTGAGTGTCTGAAAAGCAGATCTGAAACTCACAAATTAATTTCTTCAAATAACAAAAAAAAGTAACATTAACAACAACAACAAAAACTTCAAAAGGTGCCTTTTCCAAACTTCAGGTGTCAGCCCTGAAAGTTAAGAATGTAGTTCATTTTTTAAGGACTCCTCATTACACATAAATGCCCTAAACCTCTAAGCATTCAGTCTATTACATCCTCAAAGGCCTCAGAAGGGAAAGAGGGACAACATTTATTAACTTCATAATGTGAAGTTAATAAATCTAGATTCTAGCAAGAAAGATTTGATGCTTCACAAAGGATGTCCTTTTCACTCTTGATGAGATCAATTTATCTAGAATAGAAAAAGTAATTTAGAGGGCACAGAAAGGAAAAGTTATCACATAAAGTTATTAGGGAGAATTTAAATCAGAGATGTGATTTTAAGTCTAATCCACAGGAGAAAGTGCAGTTTTTAGAAACTATATGAGTGCCATTTAGGCCTATCATTCCTACTGCTGAAATATTCCTATGAAAGAACCTCCATTTAATCCACGTTAATCCATAAACTGTTTTCATAATAACCACTTACATGAAATATGACCAGAATTCTCAGGACTATGGAGAGATGTATAAAACAACAAAACCAACAACTACACATGCTTCGAAGTTGCAAAGTTCAGCCTCCCTCAGAATAGTTTCATTAAAAGCAATGACTTCATATCAAATCCCTTGCACCAAGAAATGGCTTGGGTTTTTTTGCATAGTTTAGTCCTAACCTGGAAAGTTTCTCAATGATTTAGGCAGTGTGTATTCTGAGTCAGTCCTCTTGCAAGAACTGGCAAATGGGTTGCCACAGCATTGCTGTCTTTTCCCTGCTGCTGCTGCATAGCCCCATCCATCATCACACAGGTGATTCCAACACTTCTGAACTTGTGAAGTCAGGTCTCAAAACCTTAACCTTAATATAGTTTCTGTGCATGGATGTCCTAGGCTTAAAAAAAACAACAGTTAGAGAAAACCAATAAATTAATCTGAACCTGTTCCTTCAGCTCTCTCTAAAATTTCCTAATTTAGCCTTACATTAATGTTCCTTTCAGAGTTTAATAAGCAGAGTTGAATACACAGTACAGAATTGTATAAAGTAAGCAAAGGGATTTAAACTTAGAAAATATCTGTAAACTACTGGGAACCAATTAACACTAGCAGCAGAGAAATCTGTGACACAGGAATCATGGTTTTGTCTCTTGTTCACAGGCCTCCTCTGTTCATGTCATCCTACACAGGGTCTTCAGCATTTTCTCTTCTGCCTCTTCCAATGGTATGCTGCAATGCATTAGAAGGAGTGTGTCCAGCAGGTCGAGGGAGGTTATCCTCCCCCTCTAGTCTGCCCTAGCGAGACCACATTTGGAGTACTGTGTCCAGTTCTGGGCTCCCCAGTTTAAGAAGGACAATCAACTGCTTGAGTCCAGCAGAGAGCTACCAAGATGATCAGGGGACTGGAGCATCTCCCTTATGAGGAAAGGCTGAGAAACTTGGGTTTGTTTAGCCTGGAGAAGAGAAGACTGAGGGGGGATGTCATCAATACCTATAAGTATCTAAAGGGTGGGTGTCAGGACGATGCGTCTAGACTCTTCAATAGTGCCCAATGACAGGACAAGGTGCAATGGGCACAAGTTGGAACACAGGAAGTTCCACCTCAATATGAGAAAAAACTTCTTTACTGTGAGGGTGACAGAGCAGTGGAACAGGCTGCCCAGAGATGTTCTGGGGTCTCTTTCCCTGGAGACATTCAAAACCTGCCTGGATGCGTTCCTGCTCTAGGGGTACCTGCTCAAGCAGCAGGGCTGGACAAGATGATGTCCAGAGGTCCCTTCCAACCCCTACCATTCTGTAATTTTTCATGCTCTGTCATACCAACTTACCAGTCTTCTCCAGGGCCCCATACAGTTCCTGTTTCCATCTCTGTGTCCCACCCCCCTGCTCATGTGGGTCTGCTCTTCCACCCACAATGGCATCAGCTTGAGTGTCCTGTCCAGGCAGCTGTAGTCTGCTCCGGCCTCACCAGGTTGCAATTCTCACATCACCTCATTTGTCCTTCTCTCATCTGTCTCCCATCTTCCCTGTTTTTGCCTAGCATTATGTCAGCAAGGACAGGAAGAGCATCCTCTGATTTTGCTTTAAGGTCCAGTCTAATCCAAATCACCAGACCCAGGGCAAATGTGCTGGGAGAGCTCAGCTCAGTGCCTGCAGCCCTCGGGTAGTGCTTGCTAGACAGCGACAGAATTCTCAGAATATTCATCAGCCAATCCTTATAAGCCATATGCATTGTATGGTTCTGCCAAAGCTTGGAAAACTTTCACACAAATAGCAGCAAGACATTTCCTGCATGCCCATCAAATTTTAATCTCCTCTCATAGGAGGACACTACAGTTTATTAATGAAACATCTGCAGTTATTTTTAACCAGGACAAAAATGAGTGCCATTCATTCTTTGGAACAGCCGAATCTCTTTCATTGAAAACTTAATACACATTTTTCTTGGTTGTCAAACACACAGGAAAGAGGCACAGTTGGAGTGAAGTTAATTCCTTCAAAGCTTCAGTTAATTTTTTTTTTAAATGAAGTTTGGAAGAAGTATTCTCCAATATCTAGTGGAACTCTGGTATTCAGTATTAAACAATTCAGATACCATTTCTCCCAAAACATTAAAAACATATATTTTACTAACAGAATAAGAAGATACTTTCTATGCCACATCAGAACTATGTACTAGCAAAGGGCTTCATCACTACAGTAATGAGTAAAGAAAATTATATATATTTAACTCCACTCTCATTAAAGATTTAAAATTATTACAATAATTTTCTGCTTCTCCTTCACTTTATTGAGCTTAGTCAAACAGATATATTGCTGTGTACTTCATTCATTCCTGCCGATGGACGATATGAAGTATGTAGACAATGCTGATGTCCAGCTAAAAAGAGGAATTACAGAAAAGGGAAGATAAGCAGTTGTAGATGATGAAATGCTGATTAATAGATTACCCCCATCCCCATGAAGTCCAAGCTCATATTTTAAGCTGCCAACAGCATTGCAACTGAATGAACAAGTATTTTTGGAATCTGAGGAGCTGACCTTTCTCAGAATTAATCCTTAACAGCTTCTTTCAAGATTTCTTTCCCTTAGTTTCAGACAAAATCAGTAACGGCATGACCCGAGCTTAATTTCTAGCTGTGAGTGTATAAAGTACTTCTTGGCTTATAGATTTTATAATCTTGCCTTAGTTTTCGCATAAGCACTTCAGGCAGTACTGCTGACGTTAGTAACGTTAAGTAAGTGTGTGTTCAGAAGCGAGGAGGCATAATGGAGCTACTCACCTTAAGTCATTGAGTCAACATTGGCCGATATTAGCAGTAACAACAACAGAAAGCGGTTATTAACTTGTGGCTTTGGGGAAATGAGATAGTACACCTACAGTTCCAGTTGGGCTTAAGAAAGAAAGGAGAATGTTTTAAAGGAGAATGGTAGCTCCTGGGGGTTGAAACTCACTGGACTGACGAAACTCTACAAAACACACCAACCAGCACGGCTCCCTGGGTAAATGGTTGACACTTGCAGGGTTTGCTTTTTGACACAAGGGGAGTTTCTTCATCCTCACCACCAAGATCAGAGAGGCCTGTAACTTAGGGATGAGGCGCAGTGATAAACTGATTTTCCAGATTCACTTAGCACCAAAACAACTGCCCAGAAGTACTATAGGATTCAGCGGCCTATAAAACCACATAGAAAAATGGCTGGACTTCCCTCATCCTATTTATACTATGAACAGTGCAGAATTTACCTCCAAGTCCCTCCACAGTCTTGCTGTATGAATGCCATTTAGAATTTCTGTCAAAGGGCAAGAAATCAAAACCCCTAAGAAATGTACCACGTTGGATACAGAGCAAGGGACTGGAGATGGATGTGTTTTCTGCTGTTTCCAGTAAGATGAGAGGATGTGGTGTCAATTACAAAATTTGCATGTGGATACAATTCTGTCTTTCAAAGTGATTAAGTATATTTTTGCAAAATTACTTTATGATTTCTGGATAGGCATTGTGCTACCCTATGCTGTGGCCACTAGAGAAGAGTTATTCTTTCAATGTAAAGAATATGGTTCTTAGATGATTAGACCTGGTTTAGCTAGTTATGTGGGAGATGGAAGTGGCTTAAAAAAAGTCCTGTAATTATGAATGGTTCGTTGAACAATTTATCTTACAGAAACTAAACCAAAGGAGTCAAATAAGCAGCTGCTATAAGCTACCCAAATTCGCTTGAGTTCAGTTACAATATATTTCATGTTTTCTATTTTCTTGCTCCCAGTAGAATTCTATTACATTCAATTAACTTTAAAACAGAGCTAGCTTTTGGATATTCCTATAAGCATACTCATACAGAGATAAGCAATTGAAAGACAAACTATCCTGACTACTGAGCACAGAACATAAGAAAATGTATTTTTCTAGAGTCCTTCAATGACCAGAAGTCTAACTATACATACATGGAATGTAGTGCAGATACAGTTACATCATCTGAATTGCACTGTTGTAGATGCATCAAATATTACAAGTGGACAAAGAGCTTCCAGTGAATACATACTGACAGAGTGAAGCAAGACGTCCTCAGCCATTCAAAACACAAGATAAGTTTAGCAAAAACCCACGATCAAGACTAATCTGGAAAATAAATACTGTTTGCAGGACAACACCGAAGTAACTTGATAGAGTTGCCTGTTTTCAGCTACTGCTGCAACCACTGTAAATACTGTTCTCTTACTTCCAGCTGTTCTTCAAGAGAGTTTATGTAAGTTTAGCCTTTTATTATCAGTTTTCCAGGCACTGAGTCTTGTTTTGTTCTACTACACATAAAAATCCAAGCCCAGAGGAGTGTTTTTCAGAGATCTGTGAATTCCACCAACTGCTAGTTGATTTTTTTCTTTTAATCATTGGACCTACTTTACACCATGCATTTGCTTTCTAGTACAGTAAATGATGATGCCACATAAATTAAACAATTTTTCATTTGTATTTTAATTATTGCAAAGTTATAACACCTTGCCACACTACATTATGGCATGTCATACAGCATGTTACTTATATGATATGGCAAATAATTGTCCCTCAGTGATGACGTGAAGCCATTTAATGTTTTACACATGGTTTCTCCTAAGCAGGTTATACCAAGAGAACAACATTTGTTCTGAAAGGAAGGGTTAAAGGTAAGACTGGCCTACTGGTCACTGACAAGCCCACATGTCCATGAAAGCCTCTCAGAGAAAGAGGTAGCACAAGCTGGAAACCAGGCATTATGACTTACAAGCTTGAGATCCTAGTTCTGCTTCTCTAATGTGTCACTGTATGTGACTATTCCATGGACTTTGCTTTATGTCCATCTGCAGGTCATCCTCATTCATCCAGTACTGGGATAAATTAGCTGATTTTCCATTCCTAGTACCCTGGAAGTGCTAGGTCGGTGTGGCTAGGGCTGCAGAAAAATTGCTGAAGGAGAAAAACCCATTATTTGTACTTCTTGTAAGAAATGGGTCCACACCAAGTAGAGCAAAGAAATCTGTGAGAAACCTCCTGATATATTCCAGTTTTAGACCAAGAAGGTAAATGAGAGCTGAGTTTGGGATTGCATGAAAAACAGTTGTAATACTGTGCACTCCAAAGAAATGCTAGGTGTATAACTGCACGCTCTTGTAATGAACAAGGGACATCACTCAAAGGGTGAAGACGACATTTTAAGGCCAGCAGATACTCAGTGATTTATTTATTTATGTTTTCAAAGGCTGGTTATATTGAGCCAGATCATCAATCTCTAACCAACTCTCCTTCAGTTATGCTTAAAAAAGGCATATGGGGAAGACAGCAGGCAAACTGGGTCCCAAAGACACAGAAAGAAGGACCGCTATAACTAATATATACTTTTACAAAGCCCTTGTATGGGAACAGCGAGTCTAGTACAGCTTAATTCTGTTATTTAACTAGTGTGAGCTGGTGCTGACCTTAAATAATACTATCAGAGTTAAACTAGCAAAATTACCAGTACTTCCTTGCCACCCTCAAAGTGCTGGAGAGATTACAAAGATCTCTGTAGTCCAGATCTAGGCCATCCAAAGGGACCTTCTCTGACCCACGCATCCTGGGTACAAGCATCTGAAAAAACAGACATGTGCCCAGGAAGGATCCAGAGCCACCTCCTACAAGCCAATGTTACATCTGCTTCAAACTGGTTTCAAATACCCATGCAGTGTTTGGCTGCATATACTCTCGTTCTCACTAATAATTATTATGAGGCCAAGCAGGACTGGCATTTTAATCACAAGGGAGCTTAAGCAGTCATGTGCTAAACACCTGAGAATAAAAAGCCTGTGGGCATGAAAAAGGATAAATTAACATTCCCAATTTGCTAGCACTCCAACATTTTCAAGTGAAAACTAATTTTCCCAATAGACAGTAAACCACAAATACATTTATTTTTTCTAATTTACCACATTCATTTTGGCACTGTTAAAGCAACTATGTCAAGTTTCCACCTCATCTTTAAGCTATATGGCAAAGAGACTTTGGCATTAAAACAAAAATCAACACATTAAAAAAAGCTAAGTATTATGAAGGCTAATTTCTCCTGAAAAATGTGCAACTTCTACAAGTGCCCACAGTACAGTCTCACACAATGTCAACAAGTCTTTTTTGAGAACAAGGATAACAGCGAGGATCAGAGAGCAGATACAAGCCCAGCTACACAAATACATACACACTCCCTAGCAGGAAGACCAGGTGCTTTCTGACACTGGAAATGTCCTCACTGTGTGGCAATATATTAAGGAATGATCACCTGCTCCCCGTTCCTTTTTAAAGATTTCTAGCATTAAATTTCAGGAGAAGAAATCTAGGGCAACAGAGAACATTTTCTAGATAAAAACATAGACACACAAACAGTCTAGCAACAAGAACAGTTCCTTGCTGTTGAAATTCAGTCCAGGTCATAAGGCTAGTACAAAGGCTGTCCTGCTTCAGTCTCATATAGGATTTGCTATTAAAACAAACAGACAAACCAAACCAAACAACAACAACAAAAAAACCCGACCAAAACCCACCGAACACAACAAACCATACTTCCCATGAAAATTTAAATGCTCATACAGATTTAAAAGCAAACAAAAGAACCCCACATCTAACGACATGCAGCACTGGAAACGCACCTCAAGAATCAAGGTGGGATTTCATTTTATCAAATATCTTGAGAACAATATTTCATTTTATTTATAAAAGACAAAATCTCCCCCAAACTTCAGACTCCATGTTTAGACATCAGGAATCAAAGGGACTTCAGCTAAATTCAGTTTTGAGCAGACATATTAAACATCTGGAAAATGTTTCAGTTAAATCATATGCTCATGTATAAAAAACATTACAAACCATGTCCAAAAGCATCTGAAAATAGCTTATACTAAAGCCAATGCAATTAGCTGAGGCCCTGGATAAAGGATAAATTCCACCAATATAAAACACCATATAACAGAGACTACTGGTCAGCACTTTCACTGTTACATGAAGCATTTGGTGTATATTGACAGAGTGAGTGCTAAGCACTACCATACTGATTCATTAATTAGTATTATCGACGAAGGTTTTATATTCACTTTGCATTTTAAAACTAGACTTGAAATCAGCTATGTACTGTACACATGATGAAAACATGTATGATCTGCTAGCTTTTTGTAGGCACTGGCATCATGATTTACTACCACTAGAGGAAATATCACTTTTATAAGAAAATATTTATGGACACCTTCACCTAAACAATTCCCTGTCTACCCAGCCTGCTTCCATGCTGCTGGCAAGGCACAGCCTGCAGCTTATGAGTCCAGAACAGAGAGGTCTATTTGTATGAGAAGGTGGTGGTACCTCAAATAAGAAATATTTTGGTTTGGCCCTCTCAGAAAATTTAATGAAGCCCGTTATCTGATTTCAAAATGCCCAGTATTTAGTTGGCAGACTTTTACATTGGTAAGCCTCTCATATCAAAGACATCTTTATTAGATTCAGAGTACTACAGAGTAGTTTTCAGAATGTTTTAAACATAAGGAAATTCTATTATAAGCAGATAAACTGTAGTTATACCAAACAGCATTACTCAACTAAGTGCAGCTGTTTTAATACAAGCAGCTGTTTAATACAAACATTAATAAAAATATTTTAGTATAAAATACGTTCTGAAGCCGGAAATTTAAAAAATTGTTTCACTGAAAGGAGTTAGTGACGGAATTATGTATTTCCTCTAGTGCATTGAAATCCTGCTCCTTGAGCATAGTTAGGCGCTGAAGAATAAGAGAACGGATCCTAATTCTCATCATTGGGCTGTCCTTCCTTCCACCTTTCAACCTTCTGAAGTCACTAGACTCACATGAAAATCAGTTGGCAGGGCGAACCTTGCAGGAATTTGTTTCCTCTTTTGCTTCATTTTGTTGTCAAATAAAAAATTATTTTCCTTTTCCAGTTTAGTATGCAATATTTCTTGAGAAAAGAGGAGATTAACACAACATCTAAGATATTCTTCATTCATAGGAGTAAGACTGATAATTAGCAAAGCTAAGATTAATTTTAGTGTCAGTATAGTCACTTCTAGAGTCTTTTACTAGAGCTTTAATCATGGTGATGATATTGAAAATAGATCACTGAGAATTTTGAAGTAATAGGGAAGTGATTAAGCATATGTCCCTGATGTTAAAACTGACCTTTTCAGTACAAGGAAGTGCTAAGATCAAACACACTGGATTTACTTGTGCAGTTTCAGTGAGACCTCTCCAATACTGATGTGCAGGAGGGTCAGGGAGGCATCTTTTCCCCTTTCTATCACTGATTGCAGAGACTTTTAGGTGAGCAAGAGACATACGCATCAACTCTTCCTGTAAAAGCACAGCAGGTATCACTGAAATGAGTGGCAGATATGTTCCTGGGATTGCATGTTTTAATGGGAGGCAAACGAGTGCCCACGGCTGCTCCTTTGCTTTGCACACTAAACAATTTTGAAAGGGCAGGAGTGGGACTTTCTCCTCTGCCCCCAGTCAGTGAACATAAAAGGAAGACAGTCAGGGTTTATACTGGCATCTGATTGTCTCCTACATGACGCTTGAGAGGATAAGCAGTCACAGTACAGACATGGTCAAAAACCTGCAAGAACCTTCTGTCCTTACTGCTTTAGTTTTCCTCAGTTATTTTGCAAAGAAGCCTGGAAGTTCATACCTGCAAATCAGCTGCCTGAGTCCTCTGCAAGTGTTTCTGAAATGAGGTCTATCCATCTTTTCGCACACATTTCTTACAATAAATCTTTCAGCAGTGAAAGTAAAATAAATGGTATCTATAACAGCAAACATTCACTGAGGTCTGAAGCAATCTCACAGAGTTTACTTCTGAAGATGCATTTTAAATATAAGGAACCAATGGAAACTTTTACTCTGTCACTAATTACTATTTTATGTCAATAAAAATTTTCACAGTACGTTTCTCTATTAAACCAGTAAATATTGTTGAAAAGTGCTGTAATTACACTGACTACCTCATACTATCAGCTCTCCCAAGAGAGTCTGGGACAGAATTAAGACCTGAGAACAAACTTTAGTTTGTGTCTCTGTTGGTGTTGCTACCTGCACAGCACTGGCTCCTGCCCTGCCACTTCATCTGGGATGAGGATGGAGGCAAGGGGTGGGTATGTGTGACAGGGTGGCATGAGATTAAGTATTACCTACAGTTTGAAAATATCTTGTTCAAGGACCTGTTCTAGGCATGGAAACAGTGGTTCTCTCTGCTTTGCTATTATGTTAACCTAGTCCACTGTCCTACTATACAGAAAGAAATTTTACTGTGTAGTCCTGGTTCTAAACCATAGATTAACCCAAAATGTGTGGTATGACAGGAAAATTGGCCACATGTCCTCAAATGTTATTTCTAACTCTTAAAGCAATGATTTATGATGCATTGTTGCTTCCTTTAAGTTTACCATCACTGTCCACCTTTAGTACTGAATGCAGTTCTCGTCTCACATCTGTAAAAGATATCTCACTAACAGATATTACTAAGCAGATAATGTTGATCAAAGGTACATGACATGCAGAAAGAGATTAATGGCATTTCTCAGTTTGGAAACAAGATGACTGAGGAAATGTCACAAATAGCATGGAGAAGGGGGCCAGAAGAATCTCCCATCAATATAAGGTGGCAGGTTTAAATACATATGTATGCATACACACATAATGAGAATATATGTATCCACACTGTAGAACTTACTACTGTAATAAACAGAATTGCTCTCAATGATTACTCTTGCCTTTTTACATTGTTTTGTTTTTAATTGTAAACAATGAACAAAGTTCTGTAAAAATAATTACAGCCCTGCAAAGCAATTTTATAGCAATGCTACAGTCTTATGATATTGCTGTAGTACAAGTTTAACAGTTCATAAATTAAACAAAATGGGAATAAGGATTTTCTTTATTTCCCAGTAACCATATACTGCTGAAACCTTGGAAGTGTTCTTTACTGAAGAATCAAACCAAGTAGATTTGAGCAACTTATGTGATTCAGAGAGCATGTTACTAAACATACTTAAAAAAAGTCAAAATTGGCTGCTGAAAATAAACGTTAGATCTAAGTTTTTAAGCAGCTTTCATTAAAAAAAATTTATAACTGGTGACTAACAATGTGGAAGAGAATGCTACAACTAGACTTCTCATTTCCATGTGGAATTACACATTGGTCCCATCCTCAACAGAAATAAATCAAGGCCCTGGAAAGACTGTCTTGCTTGGTAGCTGAAAACAAACTGCAACTGGAAAAGCGCAGTAGTAATCCAACAGTGACTCCTTTGTTATGAAATCCCAATAACAAGAAAAACTCTTTGAAATGATCAATTCCATTAAAAGCTTTAATGAGATTATCAAATTTAATTACTCTTCTGTGCTGCACTAATTTATAAAGGGTGGGTCCTCAATCTGAACATCTAATAGTTTCCAGAAAGAGTGAATCCCATATGAAAAGAAGCAGAAGGATTTTTTTTTAATTGAAATAATCTAGCACCACTATAAGCCCTTTGGGCAAGATTTCAAGGAGTACTATAGTGCCTAAAAAGGCTGATATTTCCTAGGTGTCTATTTTAATTGTCAAAGACCTTTGAAGTGTTCACCCTCTGTATGTTAACCACATAAAAATAATTAACAAGGTTACACTTAGGCTGTTTCAGTTTTACAAATGTGATTTTACAAACGATACCACTAGAAAAGATAAGTAGAAGCCATTTTTAATACACAGCAAGATGCATTTCTAACAAGATTAAGCAGCTGCTAACATTATTTTTCTGCACAGCAAGAGCAAATGTCTACAATAACTAGACCTTAAAGGAAAAGGCAATCCCATTTGGTGCACATTGTATACATTTGCTTTTATTCCCCAATAGCATTCAGGAGGAAATAAAAAAGAACTTGATAAGGAAATTAGTTTGCAGCAGTACTTCAGGCATGCACATTTGCAAAAGTATAAGAATTTTAAAGGCATTTGAAATAAGTCCTTAAGAGAAAGAACAAAAGGTTAACACTCAACTCAAACATTGAACTCCAGTGTCAACTTCTTCCCATCTAAAAGTGCCAAGTAGGTAGCAAAAAAACCCATCAAATAACAACAACCACCACCCCTCCCCCAGATGTATGTGATAGGGAATATGAAGCCAGGCATTTACAGAAGTTATTGAAAGTCTACACAGAAAACTGTGTATTTCTTGGGATTTTTTCCATACCTGCTGTGACTATTTTCTATCAGGACATCATCATTTTGCTGAAATGCTGAGCATTAAATCAAATAGCAGGAAATCCACAGCAATAACAATCATGAAACAGTAGCCAAAGTGAGGTTGAGATATAACAACAAAAAGTATGAATGAAACATTGAAGAAGCTGCTGAGCAGCAGCTACATCCTATAGGGCTCAGTCCTAACTAGGATGATTCTACCAAGCTAAAAGTAATAAGACAGCCATAATAAAAAAATTCAGGCAACAGGATTTGATGGTAATGAAATATACTACATTAGCCAACACATGAAATACCCAAAGGATTTAGTGAATGAGCCTGTTTCTACAGAGTTTTCTGAATATTTGCTCTCTGTAACACTAATAGGGTTATAATTCTCTATGGTGGTTAAAATAATTTATAGACAGGAATTGATTTCTTATTAAATGATGCAAGACTATCCCCATCACACTCTGCTGTCAATATGCCTGTTATCAAGGTCCAGCTGAGGTCCCACGAAGTATGATCACTGCTCTTCACTCAATTGCATTGATTACCATGTTCTGCAGGACGGGGCAGAGCCCTGGGCATTCCTCAGCACTGCCCTGATGGGCATACAAAGCCTTCCAGAGTTTCTCCGCTAAAGTATTTTGGGCAACTGTAGTAATTCCCCTAATGCCTGCTAAAACCACCCTCTAGCAAACATATGGTTTTGTTCATAAAACTATGTATGGGAATCAGATTGGAGTTTACACCCTGCCAAAATGATTTTTCTCCAGAAGGTATACTGGAAAGGCATTTGCATAGTGGTAACTTCAGAAACTTAACTATAAACAAGTATTTAGAGTTTCAAACACTCCTAATTAACAACAATACTGAAGTTATGCTCCTGAATAATACGATTCAGCCCATTTCAGATCACTGCAGGAAATTTGTTATTTCAGAAGTGCAGTATGAGCTAGTTTGAGTACAATAGTTAATTATACAGTTGAACTCAAATAGTTCTGTTTCTAGTACAGAGATTTCCGCATTTGTATAGGTTCAAGCTCCCTTTCTGCATGAACCGTTCTTGCGTCCAGGATGGGCACTATGTGCCACATTCCAATCAAGAACACAGTAATCCAGTATCAGTCTTATAAAACAGTAAATCCTGCTGCAAGACATTAAGGACATTAAGGTACATCTGTCCAGCTGAAATCCTCTTACAACAAGACATTATTGCAGGGAGACAGTGCTTAGCAGGAACCAGATCAAGGCCTGGTGATCTTACACCAGTACAAATGCACAGATGAAACTTGCAGAAAGAAGGTAATAATGTATACTATATTCTCTGACTTACTACTTTAAAACCAGTTGCTATATGGTAGTTATATAGAACTATTCTTTTAAAACTGGATGAGGAAAACCTCCCTCCAGACTAGAAAAATCCTTAAGCATCCCAAAGAAATTAGTGAATGGATGATTACTTTAATTAGGTTAAACAAAATATTACTACAAACAGAAATGTAGTAATCCTTCTGCAACCAGAACTGTCTAAAATTATTTTCGTTTTAGCAACAAGACCATTTCTTCAAGAAATTCTCATATAGCTTATTGCCATCCACACACTGCAGTTTGTACAGACCAACATGCAGGTCCGCCCCTCCCTCCCCCATCCCTCACCATGACATTAGCAGCCAAATGCTGAGGTCTCATTATTTTGAAGTCTTCATTACTTTTAAAACCTCTGCCATCAAATCCAGGATCCAAAATACTATGAAACATAAATAATCAAAGCTAAATGTCAGCTGTCAACATAACAAACACTGCATGAGGCTCATTTACTGGGGAATGGAATCGAAAAGTTGATTCATAAGGTTCCTTTGCAATTCCATGACCACAAACTAGCACATCGCAATGAGGACCCTGCTGAATCTTGCCGTGAGATGGAGAGCAAGAAACAAGGGCAGTAGTGGACTGCTTGTGCCAGTCCAGCAGCTCCCTTTCCCTGGTAGCATTACTGGAACCGGTGCCAGGCAGAATTGCCAACATCATCTGTGGAGACCTGTTTTCCCCAACTCTTCCCCCATTTCCTGGGCTCAGAGCAGGCCTCACAGGTGCTGGTATGAACAAGCAGTTCTGCTGTATGCCACTTCATAGGTTGGCATAAAATGAAAGATAATACAGTCTGAAAGAAGCTTTGTAGTCTCTTTTTTCAAGCTAAGATGAAAACAAACAAGACAAAGGAAAACAAAAGGGTAGAAAAAAATGCTGAAAAGAATGAAGAAACTTGTGTTTCTTTCCTTATCCCTGTATCACACTCCCACCCAATATCAGAAGTGGTTTCCTTTGCTCACAAAAGCCTTTCTAGATTTACTTTCAATAAACAGTCCTTCATTCTATCTGGCAACAGCCTGGGTCAGTGTATAGAAATTATATACTCTGTGCTGCTAAATATTCCTGCTGATAGAGTGCTCACTGGAGAACTGCCAGCATGCCTAATTGCAAATGGAGAAAGTGTTGGCCAAATGATTCCTTTATTTCCAAAAGCAGAGATGAGGGTCGGCTCAGAAGATTTCTTTAGGTTGTAAAAGATTAACCCTCAGCATGATTTGGGTATCTCCTGTTTCAGCTGACTGTCCATATTCACCTCATGGAACAGAAGCAATGGAGACCCAACAGTGCTTAAGTTCAACTGTGAAATCAACAACAACAGATCTGTCAAATATATTTCCTTTAAATTTTCCATTCATCTCTGCCTATAATGATGATCTGAGTACAGGCAAATCATGGGAAGCAGCATGAGGAATCTCTGTCCTTACCCGATTTCCCCTCCAGCCTCCCAGGTAGGTGGCCTGGCTCCTGTGGCAATGGGCTGCCTCATCAGCAGGGCCACATGCCAGCCAGAAGGTGGGGCAATGGGCTTCTCTTTCCACCCTTTGACATGGAATTAGAGAATTAACTTTTTCTTGCATCAGATTTTTGTTTTCATGCCCATTTAGATATTCTACCTTGCTTTCTAAACAAGAAATGAAAAATAGAAGATTGTGAGTGTGCTTGCTTTTGACTTCCTCTCAGCAACACCTTGACAGATTAAAAAAACTAAACCAATTGTTTAAAAAGTGACACCACCATCAAATCCTGCCTGGGTAGCAGTACTGGGGCCCTTGCACACAACCCTGCAACCAAGTCCAACTTTTGACCCACTCCTGTAAGAAAGAAGGCTTGAGATGTGTCTTCCAAAACATTCCTGAAGATCATGGCATCACCAATGACAAATTAAATTATGTTCCTCACCACAAATATACAAAACACATTTTTGGCATCAGAATAATTTTTACTAGGGAGGAGACAGTGCAGACATTAAGGAAAAGGTGTATTTCATTAATTATTGAGGTCTGACACTCATCAGAAATTTCATCTTTGAACAGTCCACATAAAATGATAATAAAAAAGGCTCTAATTTCTTCACTCCTTCCAGCAACACTATGTAAGAGTATTTTATGGCATCAGACAAGAGAGATTTGAGGTTTTAGGAGGTCTGGCTTTCTGTATGCACATGCTATTTTATTTTCTTAATGTGTATACTTGATTTTTCACAGACTTTTAAAAATAAAACTATGCATTCATATTTATCTGCATAAAAGATTTCAGTTAAATTTAATGAGAAGTCTTGAGGAGAACCCACAGAGATTAAAGGCCTCAAATTACCAAGGGCAGGATAGAAAGCTGACAGTAGAATCCTCAAAAGCCTAACATGACAAATTCTTTGGAAGATTGAGACTTATTCAGATCTCCAGCTTCCTACTTGGGCTTATTTGCTGACTTTTGTCTGTGATTTTTTTCTAAAATATTTCCCTGTGTTCATATCAAAGCTGATGGAATTAAATACTTTTTCCTCAATTACAAAATGCTAATTGGTAAAACCAGAACTTTACTACAGCAACTTCTCACCCTCAGGAAAAAGCTTTTGTCAGAAATCAATCGCAAGTTCAGGATGGGAATTGCTAGTCAAGAAATATGAAGCAAGGATATTAATTCAGATGTTCCACATCCTGGGTAAGTGTCCTGGCCTCTAAATCCATGTCATCCCATCAGTTTCTAGTCCCACAGTATGTAAATCATTCAACATTCATTACCACTATCTCAGAGTTACTATTTTGCAATCTTCCTCACTTTTCATAAAATATTTTTAAATGCCCTATTTGTCCCAGTACAAAGATCCTAAACTTTATTACAAACCTTATTACTTTTCACAGTTCTTGTTTTCTGGGAAAATACAATTAAATTACTCTACAGTGTACATCTGAGAATTTTTGCATAGAAATTAACTTCCTGATCATCACATTAAATATTTCTGAACCTGGGTGAGTTAGACACACAGAAAGTCTATTAAGATATAAATATTGAGTATAAAATAAGCATTGATCAACCATTCTTCAGAAGAAAGCATTTCATGCATATTTTTGTAACTAAACTGGGTGTACATAGATGCCAGAAAGTAGAACTGCATGTGGAGACTGCCATGTTAGCTGCACTGGTCTTGGGCTGCACATGGACTACAGCAGGAATGCTTCTTTTTCCAACATGAGTGGGGATCTCTGTGTGTTGGTATGTTGGGACTATCCAATGCAGTGCTGCACTGTGCCATGTGTACATCTGATATTAAATTTTCCAACAGCACAAGGGCCAAATATGAATGTTGTTTAAGAGAAATGACCAGAAGACGGTGCTGGTTTTCCATAACAACTATTCATAACAATTGCACCTCGCAATTTTCATCTGCAATCTAAGATCTTGAGGGCTTTGACGCTCTCTTAAGAGCCCAAAGAAAGTTAGAGATTGAAATGGTTTGTACATTTGTTTAGCCAGAATATTTTAACTCATATTTCATTGCTACTTATTTCCTGCAACTTCAGCTGAGTAAATATATCAGAACTCGGCCCTCTCAGGATTTTCTGTTCCTCTGTTTCACCATCACTAAATAAATTTTATTGTTTGCTGTTATTGAACATCCAGATGTAAACTGTGGAGCCACAGATACTCCTTCAAGGTATTTTGTGCCATAAAAAGATATATAGTGCACAGAAAATCCTTTAAGTTTAAAAATCAGACTATAAATTAAGACTTTCATGCTTACCACCATCAGATACAGAGCATCATCAAACTGGCCAGGCCCCACAGAGACACACACAACCCAGATTTATTTTATATAGAACTAAGTGAAATTTTACCATAGATTTACCTTCTAGCATATCAACTAATCATTTTTATCCCAGGAAAAAGACCATTAAAATACCTCCAGGGTGGCATAATATAATAATAATAAAATATTTATATAAACTCCACTTATTACCTTCATTTTTGTATAGCTTTTGCTTTCTAATTATATTGCAACATCTGTAAGTATTTGTACCATTCTTTCAATTTTTAAACCTTTAGATACGGTCTTATCTGCCTGAGTAAACCAAACTTTAGCTTCATTTTATCAGCACCTACTCTGCAGTGTTTGAATGAAACAATTTATATAAAGAATAAAATTCAACTTCTGTAAAAAATTCTACCTTGTAAAATTTACATTTTAATCGCTTCTCTATCATCCCCTTCAGCTGATCACAGATAAGCCAGTTTTAGCAGCATTATAATAGTCTGCTGATGTCACTGAAACACAGTAAAGAGAAGAAAAGCACCTCAAAAATGAAACAGCAAACATATGGCAAATGAATTTAGCAGTTTTGTTGTTGAAGGGCTAAGTGTATATTCATGAACCATACGCATTCTATGCAATTAACTTAAAAAACATTCTTAATCACATCCAACTTCAGGATAACCTAAAACGAGACGAAAAAATACAGCTCAGAGGAAGACAGGAAGAAAGGAACTTAAAGCTGACTTTATCAGTATGGTTTTTTTTTAGCAAGTAGTTAATGATCACAGTAGTTTTGGCCTTCTCTGAAACTGTTATGTTGACCATTTTTTTTCTTGTATTTAATGCCTTGCTGAACTCCAAAGACAAAAAGAAGGGAAACAACCCAACTCAATTACGTTTCAGATGATCATTGAAGTATTTTTCAATGCACAGTATGGCAGCAGCAATTTTGCTTAGATGTACTGAACCATGGGTCCAGACATTATAGTTTCTTAAAAACAATAATGTGTGTGATTTCTTTTACAGCTACCAATAAAGTTACACACTTTAATTTTCACTGACTCAAAATTAGGCATAATGTACACTGGAAGCCATAAAAAAAAGAAAAGGTTTCAACACCTTTCTTTTAAGCATCTTTCTGCCATTTCAAGTTTCTAAGGTAGGAGCTAAGGAAATATGAGGAAGAAGGCTTAAAAGGATGTCATTTCTGAAACTGTTTTAGAGCCAACTCAAAAGGAAGAGAGAATTTGACACCTGCAGAGATGGAGGCACTGGTATATTTTTAACAGAAACACATGAAAGGTGCACAGGTGTCTCAAAAAATTTCACGTTCTTCATCTTTTACAGGGGAGAGAGAGGTGGAATTATATCCTGTTGTAATCCCCCACTCTGAGGTGCTGGTGGCCTTAAAATGATCTTTATCATGCTGCTCATAAGATGTTTGTCCAGAAAGCGAATAGAGATAGTCATATATTGAGAAATTAACTCCCTATTGAATGGTCGATCATATCCGTGGTGTTGATTAAGGACTGCTGGCAAACATTTAAAGGTAGTTTTGCCTTGTTATTAGGCATCCTTTTGTCTGTATGTGTTGGAAATATGCCTGAACTGTTCTCTGTGCCTGGAGCATGAATAATTGATCCTATTTTACTACTGTCATATAGGTGGTTTATTATGAGATGTTTATGCACTGTACATATTCTTTCTTTTTTCTTACTTCAAGCCTGATGTGCTTCCCCTCCTCAGGTAATAGATCCTTACTAATATGAGGAACACAGGCTACAAAATCATGTTTCCTTTTCAGTGAATTAATCATGGTTCATCTTGGTTACATTTGATACAAATTCAAATTTCCATTTGTGAATTGAATCATTTTTCAGGGTTACACAGGAAGCATTTGATATTTATTAACAAAGACATGACAGTTATTGTACTGGTGGACTTTGGCCCTAGAAAATCTCAACCACAACAGCCAGCTTAATTGATTTGCAGGCATAGGGCTTTACATGCTGTCTGTATTTAAAATGGAAAGCATGTCCCTTGCGCCACTGGCATTTACATTGGGAAGCCCATTATCCCTCAATAACCAAGTTTGACACCACTCTGGATGAACACCTGTATTCTGTTTAGAACAGTCTACTTCTTTTTCACAATGCGTTAGCAGAGTCATGGACCTCTGAGCACTCCTTTGGAGGTCCTTATTGATGCAGATTTGTTTATTAAAAGGAGAAAGCCAGATTTGTGGAAGCTCTATCCTATACACAACTCCCAGCCAGTGTCTTGAGAATTCTGGCAAAGCTCAGGTTCTAAGATTTGGAGGGAAGTCTTCTTAGAGCAGTTTCTTCTGTCTGAATGCATCAAAAAAGTATTTTCTCAATCTGCTTTTATCTACAACAAGGATTCACTGGCTGTGCCGTTTTACTTCGATAATTATGCATTGCTAATGGAATTAAGAGGGCTCGGTACACTAGGAGAAATATTCAACAGCTAATTCTCTTATTTTCTGGGAAACTGGAAAAAAGATGGGCTTTAATGCAGCCTCTCAGTCACTTCATTGTGTCAAATTAAATAGAAAAAAATAACATACCAATGAAAAAAAGGTGACATCATATTTGGTCCTGAGAGTATTCTAATGAATGCAGAAAAAACCAATACATTTACCAATTTTAAAGAGTACAGCCTTTGAAATTACAAACTAAAAAAAAGCATGCTCTGAGTGGACAGACTACTGAATTTGTTCTACCTATAGGAAGGCATGCACACTATACATCTTTGTGATACATTTAGTCACTGAAGAAAACTGCAAAACAGAAATTACCCAAAGGCTCTCCAAAAAGGCCAGTAATTTTTCATCAAATAAATTTCAATGCAAACATGGACATAATTTTCCCTTACACACAAAAGACATTATGAATCTAACTCTGCCATGTCCTGTGTTTAGTGTATTTTACCTACTTTTCCTTAACTCCACACATCTGAAATTTTAAACTGTTAATTGCTGCTTCTGTTCTGTAAATCAGACTCTGACTAGAGCACACTAGTGATGCAGTGTTGCACATATAACAGCACAGTGCATCACACCACTATGTACAACTCTGAAGGTACAGCACAGATTGCAGGCGAGAGGGGCTTGGAGGTAATACCAGATCATGAGCCTCTGTACAAACAGCAGGGTACTCACTGAAGCATCCCTGTAAATAATTCTTTAAACCACAAACCAGTTTGGTTTCAGAAACAGTTTGTAATATTATCCAGCACACAGTACATAGAACATTAAAAATTAATATCCATGTTTTCCTATTGTGCAGCAGAAGCAGGAATTGCCAGATACAGATAAAAATCCAGATAGGTTTAATAACATCATTAATATAAGCCATATCATGCCAAACTTCTAAAGCACAGCTATTTCATCATGGCAACAAGGAATTACTGATAAAGAGTAACAAACTAAAGATGAAGGCTGACACTAGATGCAACCTTTATGCTTGCAAAACGTAAAACACCAGTCTCTTTGTAGCTGAATGGCATTAGTAGGGTCAGTTGCTGTGTCTGGTTCTCTAGGGCAAGAATAAGTTCTAAAAAGAATGTGATGAGCACAGCTTGCTATTGGGATCGTGGTTTATAGGCAGATCAGTATTAAAAGAATCTCAGCAGTAATTCAGTGTGTCAGGGGACACACAGAATTGTGAAAAGGAAACAGGCTGAAACTTGTTGGATTCCCAAAGAGTAACATTATGGAATTTGGGATCTGAACACACATTTAAAACACGGCATAATGAGCAACCATATATCAGGCATATATTTCTCCTGTATATAAAACAAAGACGAAATAAAACTCCTCACACACTATGAAGATGGTAATGTGGGCCATTAGTTTGTGCAGGCAGTGTTACAAAAAGTGTATTGCTTTTTCTATTTGTATTTTTTGTTGGATGTAGAAGCACAAGAGAGGTATGTCTGTTCTTACATAAGCCACATACAAGGTCATCTTTAAAAGGTCCCATTACGACCATAAAACCTGGTTCATCTTTTTACTTTAATTATTTTTCCTTTGAATGAATATGCATATAGGTTTGTTAGATATGGAGACGAAGGCAACACTGTATTTGTATATTAAATACTTTTCTGGACACATACTTTTTTCTGGACTGCCTCAACAGTGCAGTCCTGTAGAAAGGAAGGGAGGGAGCGAGGGAAGGAGGGAGCGAGGGAAGGAGGGAGCGAGGGAAGGAGGGAGCGAGGGAAGGAGGGAGCGAGGGAAGGAGGGAGCGAGGGAAGGAGAGAAAAAGAAAGAAGGTGTTAATGAACTTTTCCAAATAATGTGCAGGAAAAAATGATGAAAAATTAATAAAATATATTGTTCAACACTGTTAGTATTAAAGATGTTCTTGCAACTGCTGCACAAGAGTGGGGTAATTAGGAAATATCTACCATTTTCTATTATGCAGTTTTTGAAACACATTACTCTTCCCTGGAACGATCACCTCTAGCTAAGGCTGCTGCTCACATGCTTAAGCAATTCATTATATGCTGCTAAAACATTGCACAGCCTCCATCAACTAAATGTGTCAGTCACAGCTTCCCTGCACCTGATACACAGAGGTCCCCACTCACTTTGCACTGAAGTTATGTCCTCATGTTAACTGACAAGCAAGATGAGCATGAGATTTAAACTCTAGGCTTTGTTTTCGCAGAAGATATTTAAGGCATTTCTGCTCTGTGCAGTAAACCTCAGCATTCACTCACTTCTGAAAGCAAGATGCAACTGTCTTGATGCTTTGGTCAGCAGAACATAGGTGTCTGCAGCATCCTCGGAGTCCTTTCTACAGGCCCAGGATACCCAAGGCTGAAAAAAATGTCTACTGCATCCCTGAACCCTGCAGCTTTTTGCTAGTTGCAATAGGGCACAAGGCATCCCAGCTGTTTTATATTTCAGTATTGTATTTCTGTAATTGTTTTTAGTTTTGACAAGCTGTTAGATCCCTACAGAGCAAGGTCCTGTGGTGCAGCTCAGTAAACATCCCCATTAGTCTGCCTGCAGTTATTTTAGGTGTTCACAGTCATTTGGAAGGAGAAGACCTGTTATTGCCAACCAGGACATACATCCCTCGTTGCTTTTATCATCTAGATACAGTTTAGTGGCATTACAACACGTAGGGCTGTCAGGCTTAATGTTATTACTGCATAGCTCAGCAGTGCCACTATAATTTAACGTCTGTTGGTATTACTATTATAAACAGCACTTTGCCATTTGAAGTTGCACAAGGCTAAAGCTCAAAAACCAAATTGTCATTCCTCCCCCCTTTTAGATAAAGCAAGCTCCCAACTAAAATGATGGGTTCTGTTCCAGTTTGACAATACACCTGTGTCTAAAGTGTTTTCTAGATACTTTCAGACACTGTTTTGCCCTCTCCATAGTAGACAAAAATATCTCTGTAGATGCCATGTCCTTTCTGACCCACACCACTTAGAACCTCTGAAGGCAGTTCAAAGATTACTTCTGCAATTTGCAGGTCTACATAAACACTGCAACTTCTGATTCAGGTCAAATACAGTTTCTTGAAAGTCTATTTCTGCACAGTTTGACAACATATACAAGAACTGGCACTAGCATGGCCGTAGAACACTGAGTTCACTGAGAATACTGTCACAAGAACACTATGAATTTTTCCTAATACTTAATTCTACCTGAAGGAAGGACCAAGACAACCACAGGAAAATCCTTCACAGATCATACAGATGCAGAAGTGCAGCGATGGACAGCTGAATATTTAGGGATTTTATACAACTCATGAGTATTCTGCATAAACTTCCCTTAATTTTATTTTAAACATTTTTATTTTAAACAACTTGTGATTAAACTTTTAGGAACCCATGAACTGGTAGATATAAAATGATGCTCATATTTAGGTTACAGATTAGAAAATTCTAACAGAAGAAAATAGGTGTGGCTTTTTAAAGATAGCAGTCTAGTCTGTGGGTAAGCTGAAATTAAGCAGAAGACATCCATATTTGCATATGCAGGCCATATAAATTTATGGTTTTAATAGGTAACTACCCTTCCTGAAGTGCAGTTACATGTAAAGTATGTCTAATCAGCGCAATAATGCTCTTTTATTTCTATGAGTATGAAAAAACCAAAATGGCTGTGCAAAACCTGGCTTCATATTAAATTTAAATTCAACAGGTGGAAAACTGAAAATATCAAAGTTAAATGGTAAAAAAATACACCTTGCAATAAAGAACGGGGGGGGGGGGAACAACAAACCTTTTGAAAACTCTTGATTGATCTTGAAATGACACAGAAATAGAAGCAAAGTGCATTATGTGAGGCCAAGGAGAAACTGTAATGCAACTGGGAACAGGGAGCCAAATACAGCAAGTGTGAGAACTGCAGAATTATGGGCAAGTGAAGTTCTGTTTGGCAGACTGCTGCAAAACCCATGCAAAATAACCAAATTAAACATCCAAAACAAGTTCCCAATCAAAATGGCTGTTACTGTTTTTAAGGGTCTTTTTCAGGTTGTCATGGCACTACCTGTAGTCATTCAAACTCTCAAAAAGTTCAGTTTTTTTAAACCTGTGCTTTTGTGCAGATCCTTCAAATAGTCTCAGGCCTGCATGGAGGGATGGCACACTCCCACAGAAGTACAGAGAATACATACAAACTACTACTGCAGGAATCATTTTCCAGGTTCCTGAAGACTAAATAAATTTACCTTTAAAAAAATAGAATTAACACAGCGTGCCTAAAACATGAAAGCCACAGTGGTTGCTGTTCTGATCTTTTTAGTCTTGCAAGAAATTGCTGAAATATATTTTTGTTCTCTCTCAATTCTCAAGACCAATTCTTTTCCATTTGTCAGGCATGCAGCTGAAAAGATCTGTAAACAATTTACCTTTATGCTATTGCTTTATGAGGGAAATTTAGACCACACTATTTCCTTTTTTATAGGAAGCAGCTGTAACTCACATTAAGCAGTAACCAAATACAAGAAGTTTAAATAAATTATTGAAAGATTTTTATTTTGTTTTATTTGTAAAGTTCAACATTTGTTTTCAAAGCGAATCTGAACAAAAGCAGGTATTAGTTAGCACTTTCTCAAAGAGTCCATGAGCATTTAATAAAAGATGACCCATTTTCTTCTTTATTTTGAAATTATTGTTACATTTTTCAAAATAACATTTTAAAAATTAATTTTAAGCTAATAATTTAAATATCATTTTTTCTATTATAATACCCATTTCAAAATTATTTTGAAAAAAGTTCAATTAAAATAACATTTGCAGAAAGTTGATTTAGCAAAAATATAATTTTCTTTTAAAAGAAATTGCTTTTTCTTTTTAAAAATTTTTCCAACCTAAGTGTTACTGACCTCAAAACCAACAGCACAGTTAAGAGTTCACAAGGGTATCCTGCACTTGGAAGGATTTGCCTTTCTTAAGGATTTGATACTTTTCAGTGAGTAGCTTCTGAATAAAGCAGGGAGAAAAAATTGCACGGAGACTGATATTTGCGATATAATTAGATCCCTGTACTTTTATACATGCAAAATATCTGCAAAAAGGACAGATAGGGCACTGAACAAAGTTACCAGTCATACAGACACTACTTGATATCAAAACATCAATAACTTAATTCAGCTTAAAGCATTATTACTTGATACTCTGACACAATCCAGTATGTAATACTACTCCTAATTTTGTAAGTAATATGTATGAAGAGCACTCTGGGACTGATGTCAAGATGCTCACACAGCACATATTGCATGCTAAATGCTTTTCCCATTCATATTTGCATAACAAAACAAAAGAAGAAAATCTTATTTAGGCAGGTAGAAAGGAAACTAAAACTTATGTCTCTGCATATAATGAGAATATAAGTTACATTCATTCATGTTCTCAGCTTAAGGAACAGAAAACACCTCAATGGAAACACTTCCATTTTGAGAAAGAAAAAATCTGAAGCGTTCATTCTGCTCTTTCCTTTCTTCAGTTTTGATTAATACAAACATTTATATTAAAAAAAGTATCCTGTTTAGATGTTTTTGGAGTTCACATACTCCTTCTAAAGTCACAACTTTATGCAATAATCTAAGTTCCCACAGCAACCACTTAACAGGCACAAACAGTAGAGAAACTATGTTGACGATGAACTGAAATATAAAGAAACAAAAGATACCATTTTTGTGCAAATTTGACTACTACTAAAGCAAACAATAGAAGTAAGAGGATATAGAATTTACGCTGTAACAGCAATACTTTTACCTTGAACATGGTGTCTATAACCTCACACTGAGCCGATACTGAATTTTCCTAAATGCTTTTGCTTTAGAAAATGCTGACTTGTCAAGAAATATGACTGCATTGATTTCCCAAATCTAGTATAAAATTTCAAAAGTCAGATACCTTCTACCTGCACCCTCCCCCACTTCCCACTTATCTTCACCTGTCTCCCAAATCCACCAAACAAAACTGAACCACCTGTAACCCTGGGAGAAAGTGTTCTCCACCGTACTATGTGTTTACAACCTCTTTGCTCTAAATCAGTTAGTTCCACTAAGTTAGTTCTGGAATCTCTCAATCTGGTTTTCACAAAATATAAACTGGAAAGAAATGATACTTACAAAAAAAAATAAATTGTTAATGACGGGTTTCAAGGATCCTGGTAACTCATGAACCAAATAAGATTTTTGTAGCCCTCCTTGAAAGCAGGGAGACAGCTGTAACACCCTTTGTTCCAAGTCCAGATTCAGGAAAAAAATTGACACAAATAATACTACTTCAGGCTCTGGTTTATGGTTCTTCTTGTTTCAGTGACATGGACATGAACTTAAAAACAACAGATTCTGAGTCCTCAAGAATTAATTCTAGTCAACCACCTGCCTTCTCTGTCTGTTTAGACATCCCACATACAGAAGTGGTTAATGAAATAGCCACATAAGAAAATGGTTATCCTCAAACCACATGTGAACACATAACCTTGCTCACACAGAGCTTTGCAGGGCTTGAACTTCATAGAGAAAAAATGAAACTTTTAATTTCAGTATTACTAGGGGCCACATGCCTATAACTTGTCAGTGCATTGTTTAAAGACAGGAGTCATGAAAAGCTGTCACACTGATGAAGTTTTCCTATGCTTTTGTTGCTCAAGATTGATTGAATTTTATTATGTCTATAAAACAGGCTGCTTCTTGGGAGATGGCATCCACTGCACAGGACTCCTCAAAAACCCTGGGCAACTCCCATGCAAGAGGGGATATTCCAGTATGTACAAACACAAGCCTGAAACTTGAGTTTTTCTGCAGAAGGCACTGCTAGTTTCTCACATTGGTGCTCTGATGGTGAACTGTCATTGCATTTCCCCTCTCAGCAGGGTCAGCACCCAGGGAATAAATTGATGGGAGCTGGAAGACCAAAATCAGCCCTGTTGTGGTGTTGGTGAGAGGCTTCCCACAGGAGGCAGTTTTCTAAAGCTCAATGGCTTACATTTAAAAAAAAAAGAAAAAAAGAAAGAAAAGGACAGAACTGAGTTAATAAATTATCCCCAGGTCTGCCTTTTTCTCTTTTCTGAAAATGAAATTCCAGGATAGATTGCTTCAAATGAAAACAGGCTGCAAAAAATAAATGCATCCTAACATTTTTCTGCTGCTGCTTCTCATCAGTCAAAAATATTCAAACCAATCAACATCCTATTCCCTGAGAAACACAATCTGACCATTCTTTTACTCTCCTGCCTTCCCCTGAAATACAATGCTGCATTACGCTAAGGCTTCTCAGGCTGTCTCTGTAACTAGGCTGTAATGTCATGCAGTCTGGCTCTAACTGCTGGTCTGGAAACAGTCACTGCTCTCAAACATGAGAGACTCAGAGGCTGTATCATACTTGCAGGGCTGTAACTATGTCCTGCAAAGGCAATCTGAAAGAAACCAAGAACAATGAAGAAATGAAGGTGTGAAGGGAAAAAATGGAAAAGGCTCCAGTCTTGTGGCATTTAGTTTGCAACTTAAAATTAGAAAGTACACCTGGATCTTTGGACAAAAGGCTATTTTCAGGTATTAAAAAAGACAGATAATGTTGTGCTAGGTGTTTGCACTGCGTTTAGTGGATAGTTTGGGGAGTTTATTGCTTTTGTACTTTAAGAGACTAAGGTACTGTGGAACTTCAAATTGAAGGTATTTCATCATAAGCCAAAGTGACAACAATTTGTAAAGCAAGTAAAGAAAAAAATAGCTAGTGCAAAGCTTGAAGATATTAAAAATGAAAACTGTTATAGTTACCAATTAACATTTAGATTGCCTGTACAAAGGGATGCCCTGAATTCCCAGATCTTGGGTACAATAATTCCTTGTAATATCTCATTGTATCACTGCCAAAAGACTGTCTCTTTGCTGTGTACCATTTCAAGGAACATTTGTGCACTCTTTGGTTTCCAGAAAGTATAGGTGCAGACGAATTATATTAGCCAACATATTTCTCTTTGTTATCCAATTAGCCCACAGTTAGTTTCTTCCCACAGAACCTCTCCAAGAAGAAGCAGATGCAGCTACAATTCTGCTGAGCATTAGTCAAAAGGAAAGGTACCAATTTAACGGGACTGAGTAAATGCAATGATGTTGTTAATGGAAAGAGGTAATTTCCTACAGTCCTATCATGAAGTTCTGCATAATGGACCCATAAATTTTAGATGCAGCCTGCACTGAAAACAGAATTTGGCTTTGCCTATACGCTATCTTCTGAGCTCCTTAGACCTATGAGTGAATATCTAAAGTTCTTCCACTGTTTTGTGTCTCTTAGTTTTTTGGCACTATGACAAAAGTGCTATTCTGAGCATTTAAAAATATTTAAAATATTTAAATATTTAAAAATATTTTTAAAATATTTAGTTACAACTTCAAAATAATTGGACTCTCACATCATGGAGTTTCTTGGTGGAAGTTTTATCTTTAACTGTAGTTTAAATGATAAATAATTTGCAAAAGGGTTATCTTATTAGCAACAAGCATATCAAACTTGACCTCTTGATTTTGCACTATTTTGTGTATGATGTATATATACAGATGACTTTATTATTTTAAAAAAATCAAACCAAAACAAGCACCAAAAATAAAAGGGTGAAATCTTGAGGAATTTCAAACTAGTAACAAATTAATCCCTTTGCACTCACAGTAAGAATGTTCACAACACAAGTAACCCAATGGGTCAAGAAACATCCCTCCTGGGTCTACTCAAATCCAAAAGGGAAGCACACCAGAAATGAAGTGGAGGATTATCCATCGAGAGCTACAAGGGCATAGCCAGAGTGTGCAGAGATGCAGTTAGAAAAGCAAAAGCCCAATTTGAATTGAAAATGGCTGTACACATAAAAAATAACAAGGGTTCTTCAGACATGTTAACCATAAGCAGAAAAAGAAGGAATACATAGGCCCACTGTTAAACAGAAAAGGAGAGTCAATCACCAGCAATGCAGAAAAGGCAGAGGTCCTCAACATCTTCTTCACCTCTGTCTTTACCAACACTGTAGGGTCCCAGGCTTTGGGAATGAAATTCCTGGTTGATCTGAACACCGACCCACCATCGGTGAAGGAAGAGTTAGTATATGAATTACTACAGGAGCTTGACCCCCACAAATCAATGGGCCCTGACACCATCCACCCGAGGGTGTTGAGAGAGCTGGCTGACATCATCGCAAGGTCACTCTCCATAATCTTTGAGAAGTCATGGAGAACAGGGGATGTCCCAGAGGACTGGAGGAAGGCAAGTGTTACCCCTATCTACAAGAAGGGCTCGAGGGAGGATCCAGGTAACTCTAGGCCCATCAGCCTTACTTCAGTCCCTAGGAAAGTTATGGAATGAATCCTCCTGGGGGCCATCACAAGTCAAATGAAGCACATGACTGGGAAAAGACAACGTGGCTTCACTAAAGGCAGATCGTGCTTGACAAACCTGGCGGCCTTCTATGACAAAGTGACTTGCCTGGTTGACATGGGGCGGGTGGTGGACATGGTCTACCTAGACTTCTCCAAGGCCTTTGATACAGTCTCCTCCTGGAGAAATTAATGCGTTATAGCCTAGACAAGTGGTCTGTGCAGTGGCCGGGCAACTGGCTGACAGGCCGCATCCAAAGGGTGGTGGTAAATAGCTCTTTTTCCAAGTGGCAACCTGTCACAAGTGGAGTCCCCCAGGGATCGATATTGGGCCCAATGTTATTCAATATCTTTAAAAGTGATCTGGATAAGGGCATCAAGTGTAGCCTGATGAAGTTTGCTGATGACACCAAGTTGAGTGGGGAAGTAGACACTCCAGAAGGGAGAGCTGCTCTCCAGGGAGGTCTGGATAGGCTGGAAGAGTGAGCCAGCAAGAACCTTATGAAGTTCACAAGGACAAGTGTAAGATCATGAACCTGGGAAAACATAATCCGGGAGTGCAGTACAGACTGGGATCCACCTGGCTGGAGAGCAGCTCTGTGGAAAGAGACCTGGGGGTCCTGGTGGACAGGAAGCTCAACATGAGCAAACAGTGTGCTGCTGTGGCCAAGCAGGCCAACAGGATGCTGGGTTGCATCAAAAAGGGCATCGCCAGCAGAGAGAAAGAAGTCATCATCCCACTCGACTCAGTGCTTTTCAGGCCACACCTGGAGTACTGTGTACAGTTCTGGTCCCCGCTGTACAAAAAGGATGTGGACAGGCTGGAAGGGGTCCAGAGAAGGGCCACCAAGATGATCAAAGGACTGGGAAGCCTGCCATATGGGGATAGGCTGGGAGAACTGGGTTTGTTCAGCCTTGAGAAAAGGAGGCTCAGAGGGGATCTCATCACCATGTACCACTACTTACAGGGTAGCTACAAAAAAGATAGAGACTCCCTTTTTACATGGAGGAGTCACATGGAGAGGACAAGGGGGAATGGATACAAATTGCTCTTGGGGAGATTCCGATTGGACACAAGAGGAAAATTTTTCACAGTGAAGACAGTCAACCACTGGAATAATCTCCCCAGGGAAGTGGTTGACTTGGCCACATTGGACACTTTTAAGAGTCATCTGGACAGGGTGCCAGGCCATCTTGTCTAGACTGTGCTCTAACCTAGAAAGGTTGGACTAGATGATCCCTGAGGTCCCTTCCAATCTGTGATTCTGTCCTGTAGTCACCCTGTTGTTCCAACAGCCTGTAGAAGTGATCTTCAACAAAAGGAGAAGCCAGTCAACTCAAAGTTCAGTTTCTGGAAAAAGGCTAAAAAGACAGGAACCAACTAGGAAAAAAAAATTCTGAAGAGACCAATAAATGAGCAGGCTGAAAACATGAAAAAGTGAAAGACCTGAACACAGAGAGAGGCAAACAGAGGAGATGAGTGGTATGCTTTATATACATAAAGACTTGCTGCAGAGAAGAAATAAAAAACCAAACACCTGTTTTCTAAGACAATTACTGGGATGAGAAAATTAAACCAGTGCAAAGACAACTTATGTTCTGCATAAGGAACTGCAAGGATAGCAAATCATTGGAATATGGTTCATATCCGTGGTCCTTTGACCAAAGGTGACAGACCAGTGGTCATTAGTCCACCTCCAATGGACTGGAAGGTTTCAGAGCTAGAAGTTTTTAAGACATTTGGTAAATACCTGTTAAAGATGACACCAGGTTATTGGTCCAGACGTCAGGCAGGATATGCATTTCAGGCCTCTTCCAACCTTGTATTACATGATTACTGGGAAATTATGTCAGGAAATAATTCAGCCTTCAGGTGAACCCAAGCTTGTAGGTGGCATGGCTGCCGTGGTAGAATTTGCTCCAGATTTTTGTCTTAAGCCTCATTTTTCTTTTCATTTGCCTGTTGCCAGAGAAGCTAAGATGGGCTTACCCAGACCTGACAAAGCAGACATCTGATGCAGGAAGCTCAGATATAAAGTATGATGAGAGTTAAATCAGAAAACATGCCCAAGATTCTGCAGCAATTAAACACTACCAGAAATCATCTTCAATGCAATAACACAGTTGATTATGGAAACTGCAGTAGATTTTCTAAGGATGTCTCTAAGGCAAACACTAAAAGAGAAAAAAGTAAAAATTGGAAAGCATGCAAAAACAAAATCTAAAGTATCGTAAGCATCAATCCTAGACATTTTGTTTCGGCATGGATCTCTGCTGTTGAAGAACCCACAAGAATAAAACAAACAAAATAAGAACCTAATCTTACATCTGTAATAGTAATTCAAAATGATCAAGTCTTGGAGAGAAATTAAAATGAGCTGGCAGGCAGGAAGAGCGCTGCACAGTGCATTTCAACCTGGTCTCTCTATATCATGCAGAAATGGGTTTTAGCCAAGTCTTTTACAAGATTATTTTCTCTCTTTCCACACCAATACTTTGCGTCCTTGCTTTCCCAACTATGTGCTGTCTTGGCTTTCATTCAAATGTTTTGACATCAAACTTCAAGAATCAAACCCGTAGCTACTCAGTCTAGCCAGCACTATCTAAAGTAATCATCCCTTCTTACCTTGAACATAAAAAGGTCAGACCTACCAAATTGTTCTTTTCATTAGCACTGAACATCTACAACATGAGAATATTCTCAGTGTTTTTTGTGGTCTTTGGGACAGGACAGGTACTTTGCATGTAAATGTATAGGAGTGTATGCATGCAAATGGACAAAATATACTCAAGAAACAAAATTCAAAAGAGGAAACTTCTGACTTTATCCCAGAACTCTGTGTCTTGCTAAGACAGCAGTCTAGAAAGATCATATTACTTGTAACTGAAAGAGTCTGTGTTATTCTTGCAGAGTAAGTTTTCCAGAGCATCAAGGTACCTTTGATGCATGCAGAGAATTTCATGAACAACATCAGCAAGGGAAAATTACACCAGGACAGGGTATAACAAAGTGTTTTTGTGGGGCTTTTTTTGGTTTTGGTTTTTTTTTGTTTGTTTGTTTTGGTTTTTAATTAAACCATTCACATATAAGGATATTTATTTTACTTATAGTCTCTTCACTTCTCTATGAAAGAGGTACTTAGGACACTCTGATATCTGCCCTATAACAAGAAACATTGTGGCAACAAGAGTTAAAGCCTCTGTGAAGAGGAGGCCAACACAATGCTATGAAAAGCAAAGTTCAAAAGACTTAGAGATAAAAACCCAGTACAGGCAGTTGCCAGTAGTCATTCCAGTTAGTGGAAATATTAAATTATAGTGTCCAAAACCTTCAGGAAGTTGGGCACTTGGAGAATTCATCGAATGTTCTAATTTTTTGCTTAAGAATCATTTGCCTAAAAGATCTCAAGCAAAGCTCAACTGTTTCCATATCAATGACTGGCTTAAAATCAAGAATAAAATATGAAGTTATCAGCTACATCTGCATAATTAATTCCTGATAGTCAGCCTCATACTAACTACACCAGCTTAACTGGAGTTGCTCTTACTGATGTAAGCAAGATCAAAAATCTGACCAAAACAATTTAGGCTTGCTTTGGTTCCAGTTCAGAGCTTTTCTTTCCGAAACATTTGTTCCATTTTTTGACAGCAATTATTGTAGGTTTTACAGCAGATAGTTATTGCAACTAATTTGTACTTAACTGAATAATTATGAATGAGAAGAATGCTCACTTACAGTACTCTCTCACATCTGGAGAAGACCAGAAGCACAACAGCAGCTGTCCAGAGGCTGTCATGAATTTGTTGCTATTTATTCACTCAATGCTTATTCTTTTCTCTCCTGATGATAAATGGTCTCATGGAACCTCATACATTTCCCATCAACTTGCGTCATTGGTTTACTGAATTATTGAACAGGCAAATTGCATTTACTTGACAAAGATAGTAAACAAAGTAACTACTCAGTACATATTAATATCTTCATATTAATCAATACACATAAGCTACCTATTACAGAAAGCTTGGTTTTCTTCATTCCTCCATAAGTTCACATGTAATCAATTACTACTTCTTACATGCCTGAAATTACTTTGGGGCAAAATCATTGTGACAAAACAATTACTCTGTGTCCTCTCCACTCCTGCCCCCTGCACCCCCCACCCTGCTCCCCCAAATCCCAACACATTAGCACTGCTAAGACGTTATTTGATAGTCCAAATTTAAAAATCCAAGATGATAATGGGCTGCAATAATTTAACACCTTCTGGTGTTTTTTTCCCCTGTGTTTTTTCTTGAGCACTTTCATTTCAATTTTAGTCATTTCTCTCTTGGTAGAAGAATAGGAATAATTCGGCAAATGCTTCCACAAATCCTTGATTAATACTAAATATAAATTAAAAATCTAAGATACAAAGCATTTTTACCACATGCAAAACAACACTAAAAAGAAAAAAAATGCTAGGATTGGTTTTTTTTCTATGTTTAAAGGTAAATCAAGGCAATCACCGCAGAAAAAACCCAAACTGCATTTTGGACTTTCACCAGAGAAAACAAACAATAGCTTTGAATTACACAAGTTTGAAACAATTAAGCTGTATGAACAATATGCAATGTTTTTCTAAAGCACTTCAGAAAATTACTACTATTGAGCCTGCAGTCTTTGAGTCTGTAATTCAAGCACTACAATTCGTTCCACACAGCTCAGGTCAAAAAGTAACAAAACAAGCTGACAGAAAGAAAGTTGATGAATTCTTACATGATTTTATAACACTGACACGGACAAGAACAGAAACTAGTATACAATAAAATACATCTGTGCTACTGTTGCTGATGTAAATATCAGCTTTTATTGCTGTAACTGTATTTCACAGGTTACAGTATTCTCACATATTTTAATTAATCATGCTTTCTAGTCCCCAACCTCTTTCCTGCATTTCAGCGTGTGAAGTACTAGCATCAATTTACTGCCTGTGAGAATTATGCAAGAAACAAACTAAAACATCCATTAATAAAATAGTATAATAATAATAAAATCACTAACCTACCCTATAAAGTCAGTTGCATTGTACAGAATCAGAAAGAGTAGGCTGGGGCTTTAAAAATTTACTCCAGTTAAAGGCACATTGGAGAAACTTTCACATTTTACCATTACAAACACAGCAATATTTGTATTCAGATTTTAAAGGGCACATTTCAGGGTACTTAAAAGAAACATGAATACCCAAGCAAACAAAAGATTGAGTTGAAAACTGAGGAATTGGTATATGTTTGGTTTTGTTTTTTGTTTGCCCCTTTTTTTTTTTTAAAGAAAGTATAGTACTATTGCAGTACTATATGAAGAGTCAGGCCAAGTAGTGATCTTAAATTGAAACCTCATATATTGTTAAAAGCGTTGTATCTCTTTCCAATTTCTACAGCAGCCCACAGCTCCAGCCAGCCCAGCAAGGGCTCTTTGGGGATTTTCCCCACCTCTGCCTTCTTTCCTGAGGAATACACAGGCAGGAGGCATGCCCTGGGCAACATGGTTCTATCCTGCTATGATACCCAGCCTGCCTATCACTAGCTACACCATCTCTGGTTTTCACTACCATGACCATCACCCCCAGCAGCCCTTTCCCACCCCCTCACAGCTTTCAGCCATCTGTTTTGAACATGTGTGCCCAGAAGGCAGCGACTAGTGCAGAGGCACCAGGTCTGCTGCATCCCTGACACATCCTTGTCTAACACAGTTTTAAAAACCTCCAGACAGGCAAAGTCTCTGCTGCTTCACAGGGGATTTTTCCTTGTGCACCACAGTTAAGTCTTCATTATCTCTTGTGTCTAAAGAGGAGAGACAGAAACTATCCCTTCTCTGTGCAATTACTGGCATATTTATAAAAATCCATGAAGCTACAAAAAGCAAAGTGAGGGGACAGAACTGTAACTCTCCATGTTTCTTTGTCAGTTATTTTCTCCATTATTTTCCATTATTTTTTTCTGATAATTTCTGTGACTCTCCCTTGGATTCTGTCCATTTGGACTCCAAATTCCTTGTGGCGTCATATCATCCTTGCTCAGAGTCTCCAAACAGCACACTTTGTATCATCATGTTTCCTCTTGTTTCTATTATTCCAGCAATTCCATTCTTCTAATTCATCGCATGCAAATGAAAACTCAAGTTTCTCAAGAAACAAACTGGACAAATATAGACTTACCACTAAAAAAGGCAAGTGTTCAGACCTTTTCTTATCTTTTCCATCCTGAGAGAAACTGTTAGACAACCAGAATTTATACTGTAATATAACAAAACCAGGGAGGAAATTGAAGGACTAACATATACAAAACACACAGGGTTAAAACTGAGCTATGATATAAAAGTTTCTCAATTCCAGCTTGTGTGAAACAGCAGTTGGGCCCAGAGACACTACACATCCCCAGAAAATATTAAGTCAACAAAATTAAAGCCTCATAAAACTAGCATGGATAGATAATTAACCTTATGATTTACTCTACATTTAGGTATTTGCACTAAACAGTTTAATCCTAACTCAGGATTAAGGCCTAGAATTCAGAGTGCAATAGAAAAGGTTTTTACTTCTGTTTTAGAATTACTGTCCAAGCTGCCAGGTAGGGTGCTATAAAACAGTTTCTCTGGAAGGTCTGAGCCTAATAGTGTGGTATTGCTCCCTACTGTGTTTATTGCAGCGTTAGAAAAGAATATGTACTTATTATTTAAAAACAACTTCAACCTGTATCATCTTGTTTGCATGACAGAATCCTTTAGAAATGTACCCGTCTATGCAAAAACTCTAAAATGGCATTGAATCCACTTTGTCTCCTCTGCATTAAGGCATATGTGTATTTCAATCTACTTGTACTGTCCTCTGCTTCATTACCATGTCACAACAATTTCAGAAGCAAAATTCTTGTCAGAGCATGCAATGGCAGAAGAATCTGTGTAAGAATATTTTGAGTTACAATAAACAAAAGCACTGAAGCAAACTGAACCCAGGACAGAGCAGTTGTTTGTACTACTATTGCCAGATGCCAAGAAAGCTATTGCACAGAGCAGCATCTTCCATCCCAGCAGGATACAGCAGCACGGAGGTTGATCAATCATTGTTTTTTTAATCTCATTATGGCCCCAGGGTTTCTTTTCTCTGAAACAAGTTTTCTTGCCCTTTGGTAGCTCAGGTAACCACAAAAGTGACTAACATTAAATGACATCATTTGCCTCCTCTGTATTCATTTACACACAGACTTTGAGATAGTTCAGATTAAAGATGATGTTTAATCTGCCATGAAGTTACACGTTTGCTGCTACCACTCATTAAAACCTGAACAACTCAATATCTGATTGCATTCCGATAAAGAATGGATACAACAGAAAGTGTTCAGTTCTTAAAGCTGCACTCGCAAAGGAGGTAAGGGCAGTGCAGAGTCTAAGTTTAGGCTAATAGTGTGCTGTTAGGATCAATACATAAAGCACACATCTAGTCACTGCAAATAAAGTATTCCATCACATTTCTTTGGAAATAAGACTCAGGATAATACATCAGTCTGACAGATGAACATTTAAAAGGACTCAGATCTCAAGGTCCCAAATCAGTTCAGCTATTTTAAATAATTGTTGCAAATATTGAATATTAAATGAATAAAACTCATTTTACAACAGAAACATTACTTATTTTCTTAGAGCTGTTTTATATTTAATTCTTCTCAATAAAATTTCTCTTGTGAGGTGTATGACAGCTCTCTGCAAAGATCTTAGATTTTACAGCAAGTGGTAAGGTAACCTATCATACCTCTTCCAACACAAAATTTATCTCTCTCAAAAACAGAAAACAGGCATAGAAATGAAGGTGTCAACTGTTTTCACAGCCAGCTGGAATCACTGCTGGCAGGGCCAGCCCAGAGCTTCAACCTATGAAAAGAGCACCTGCACCAGTTACCACTCCTCTCTTGGCCCAGGTGCTAACTTGATAGTTTGACAAGGTTTCAACAGTTTTATGATACAAAGAAAGACACATCTACAGTAGAAAGAAACCCAATCGCCAGGCAAGAGACAAAGGTTGTTTGTTTGGTTTTTTTTCCAAAGCTGGTGCACTATTACCATAGATTTTAAGAGGAGATGCATCTGCAAGATCTGGCAGCAACAGACAACCAGCTGCCCTTTCCTGGGCTGAGCTACAAAAAAATCAGTCCCTTGGGAGGTTTCCAGGTAGTGACAGAGGCCTTGGAAACATACAGATGAGAATGTTCCCCTCCAAGCCCTTTGGGAACAACCTCCTCACTGGATAACCCATACTATTTAACTTTGGTAGATCAGCCATGCTAACTCCCCTCCTTACATAAGAATTCATATAGCACAAGGAAAAATATCCAACCAACATGATCCCAAACATGTGCACAAATGGGAAGATTCCTTCCTAATGTTATCCATCCTTTCCGCAGACACAGATTTATTAGATTATTGGTTAAATGCTAGTCAGAACCCATGTCCCAGGCCCACAGTTTCCAGCCCTGTTACCTCCTGACACAGCAGAGTACAGCTGGAGCTGGTTGATGCCCTGTGAAACCTCTCCCACACCTTCTCACATGCCCAGGGCCTGAACCTTTCTCCTTCCAATTGGATTTCATACATGCATAGGCTTTGTTGGTTCTTGGTTTTTTTGGATAGGAAGTTAAAACATCAGAATGAGTGCTATCATTTTATGAAAGATCTGACTGATCTGATCTACGTTTTCCACTCAAAATTCAGCACTGCTGAAAATTCCATCTACCCCTCCCTCTGAAACTGTGAAATTCCCTACTGCCCATTTCCATTCAGCACTATTAACCAGCCTTCCACTACTACCCCCACTCTGCAAAGCATCTACAGAAGAGATCTTGTTCTCTTCAATTCCCCACCAGCCTCCTATTTTCCTCAAGGTACGAACCAAGAACACCTTTTAAGGTACTGATTATGGCTTTTCATGGGAGCTGAGCAAGAAGCATTTGAACGGGACTTAGTAGAACCTGATATTAGAAGTTATTTGCAGCATAAACAAATGGCAGTATGAACACAGGATGAACACACAGGATCAAAGTAATACCTCCCCTGGGACAGGTCAAATGCAAAGAAGAGATTCTTGGTATTTTTATGTATTCTTGCTGTACATGTACAACAAAATTGCACCACAATAAATATCTACCATTCAGAGACCATACTATAAATAAACAGCACACTGAATGAAGGGGAGTGCTGTTGTCAAATATTGCATCAATGGCAAAAATAATATCTTCAGCTACAAATTTTCAGGAACTTTTTATTGTGTGTTATCAAAACCCTCTACAGATGAGATTTGAAATTTGAATCCAAGTTGCTGCATTTAATTACTAAATAAGTCTTGAACTAAATCTTCTGAGCTGATTTTAATTGAAAAATTTCCTCCTACAAATCCTTCCAAAGGAGAAAACTCATACCATTTAATATAACTGTATGGCTTTCTGAGCTGTGTAACATGGAAGTACAAATTATAACTGTAAAACATTACTGTAACTCTGGAACACCTTAGGTTTATTATTCATATTTCTGTGACATTGTTTTGTTGCCTATCTTGCTGCACAGTTGTTCTGCTGTTTTCACACAGCTCTGGAGGGGCTTGACAGTTTTCAGTAGGGTTAGACTTGAATTAAATCCCCACATTTTACCACTTCCATCCTTAAAGATCAAAGTTTGACTTTCAAATAGAGAGCTGAATCTGGGTTTAAGCCTCATTTCAGCTTCTTTAGAGTCTCAAGTGCCGTTAATTCTAAACAAGGGGATGATTTTATAGGTAAAGATCAAGCTTAGGTTTTCAGCATGGACAAGCCAAGATTAACTTATCAGAGGATAATTTGCTACAACATGACCAAAATATTGCTGCTAGACTGGTTTTTTCCTTTATAATTAAGCCTAAATTTTGCATTAGATTTATTCCGAGGCATGTAAGCAGGAAATACCTAGGTATGCTAAAGGCTAAGCTACGTTAAGACAATTGCTTCAATTTTCTCAAAAATGGATTTCCCTAAAATATGCTTACACACAGAGAGTCATTCTGCTGCTACTGTCAACTATCTTACTGCTTTTTAGATAAAATTATATCCCACTTTACTTCAAATCTGTAAAAATCAGTGAATGATAGTTAATTGCTCAGTCATGTAGTATGTATAGCTGGAGAGCAAATAATGTCTGTTCCAGTTTCCCAAGCTTGTTTTAAGTATGTCCTCATGGGTCCTTCTGTAATTCCCTCCATTCTGTCCCTTAGGCGGACATACATCTCTCTCTGTCTCCTGAACCAATTTGTTCTATTTTTGTTACCACTTTAGATTTAAGGTAACGGTGAGACTTTTGTCTTCAGTCTCCAGACAGCTGAAAATCTGGGTCTGGATTCTTTCATCTGTTTCATGCACGCTAACATGCCTGCGCTGAGCCCCACTGCTTTCTGATAGGGTCCTAATAAGAGCAAGTTTCTGTATGTATATATCCATTGTAAAAGTCAGCATTCATGTTTTCAGCACACAAGTATTTTCCATATTTATGATGCACAAATGCCGCTTTGAACATCAAGATGAGAAATAAGAGCTCCTCATTTTAATAGAAACATTGCCACACATATGTTAAATACTTCAAAGTGCTTGTAGATTACTGGGTACAGTATATTTTCATTCATTCATCTTTGCTAGTCTCAAGACCATTTTACATTAAGTCATCAGTAAAAGCACAGAATTGCTAAGAATTTGATGCAGATGCAGAAAGGGTATTTTTAGTGCCCTTTTTAATGGTATATTCTAGAAACCTAGAAGTCAAACATTCTAAAATTTTTCTTCAGGTACTTTTGAAAAAGCCCACTGTTCAAAAATATTCCTCACTACGTAAATATTCCTATTAGGAATAAGGCTTGAGAATTCATATGCTTCAGGCTCTCTGACAACAAAATTTCCATTTCAATAAAAAAAACAACCGCAAAGCCAGCTAAGAGCAGAAACTTTATTTTTTTTTTCCCCTCCATGGCAATGCAGACCTCTAGGTAGGAGGACATGAGTGCTTATAGTCAAAAATCCATTTTTAAGTCTCCTATTTTCTTTGCAAAACCTGAAATGAGCTACTACAGTCAGATGTCTGCAGTGTGGTACAATGAAGGTTAATCATTAGGTGCTTTATTTGTATCCTACAATCATCTTCTAGATTATCTTATTGAATAAAAGATTAGCTGGAAATTATATTAATAATATTGAGGCATCAGTTCAAAATGAGAGAGAAGGCTGCTCAAATTTGGACATTACAATTATGCACCAGCAGTACCATACATTGGCTAAGAGATAGACATAATCTATGTTTCAAAAAAAACCAGTTGTCATCAAAACCTTCTCCCCTGAGCACAGCAGCACTAAGTCAATAGAGAACACCATATGCACCACAAATGTAGCTGATTCCAGTATCACACATTACAAGTGGATCATTTGTGTATGTGATTTATCCTCTCTCCTGGTTTTGGCTGGGATAGAGTTAATTTTCTTCCTAGTAGCTAGTTTTGGATTGATCATGTGATAACACAATGATGTTTTAGCTAGTATAAGCACCGCTTAGAAACAAGTCAAGGATTTTTTAGCTTCCCATACTCTGCCAGGGAGGAGGTGCACAGGAAGCTGGGAGGGGGCACAGACAGGACAGCTGACCCAAACTGGCCAAAGGGATATGCATACCATATGATATCATGCTCAGCATGTAAACTGGAGAGATGCTGGCTGGGGGGCAGCAGTCACTGATCAGGGACTGGCTGGGCGTCAGTCAGCAGGTGGTGAGCTGTTATATCACTTGTTTTCCTTGGGTTTTGTTGCTTTCCTTTTCATTACAATTTATTATTATTGTTGTTGTTGTTGTTATTTTATTTCAATCATTACACTACTCTTAACCCACGAGTTTTCTTACTTTTACCCTTCTGATTCTCTCCCCCTTCCCACCAGAGGAGGAGGGTGAGTGAGCAGCTGTGTGGTGCTTGCTTACTGGCTGGGGTTAAATCATGACATCCTCATAACATGGTAGAGGTGAGTTTACCCCTTCCATCTTAACTAAATCTTAAAATAACTTCAGCAGGAAGGGACCTCTAGGGGCTACTTAAGGGAGGGCTAGCTCTGAAATTGAAGCAGACAAGTGTCTTGTCCAGTCCCCAGGGATGCAGGAAGCTGCACACTTCCTGGGGCCTGGGCCCCTGCCCCTGTGTTTGGCCATCCTCAGCTTGAAGAACTTTTTCCTGATATCTATCTGTAATTGCCTTTGCTGAAGCTTTTGTCTTTTGTCCTTTCACTACACATGTCTGAGAGGAGACTGGCTCCACCTTCTCTCTAGCCCCTCATATCCCTTTCTGTGAAAGGCAGAATTGCTTCCCTTCAAATGATGCTTTCATAATTAAAAAGTTATTTTCCTTTTACAGCTAATGGATTAAAAGCCTAATTAAGGAAATCCTTGACAGACTGCAACAATTACTTGGGGCAATGACACACACACCCCCAAAAAACAAAGAAAGAGATTCTCAGGGCAAGGCAAAATAGATTCAAACACATTGGGATGTAGCTCAGTCTATACTTGTAGCAGATGATCTTAAAAACCACCACAGCTAACAAAGGCCACAGAACAGCAAAGAGGTCTAAAGGTAAAATATACTCTCTGTTATTTAGTGCACTAAGCTGTTCACTAAACTATTACATTGTTAAATCGAAAAACTTCAATAGAGCAAAAAGTTAATTCTTTGTGAGAGATCATGCCTCACTGTTGCCTTACAATTAGAAATAATATTGGTGGTCTCCGAAAAAATTATTCACACTCCAGAAATATTCAGACATAGTGTAAACACACACATAGTTTCACTACTATTTAAGTTATTACAAAGCAAAATCTTTTAAGAATACAAGTAGCCAAAGAACATAAACAAGGTAAAAAGAGTGCAGAATTTCTTTATGATTATTTTTTCATAGCATTGGTTCATCTATAATTTAAATTACTCACAGGAAGGGAACTCACCCTTCTTTTTCCAGTGGAGTCTCTTCAGCCAGCAAACTAACAGCTGAAGATCTTAATCTCAAAGAGGCTAAAAGACTAAATTATTTGCAAATTAACTATAACTTAATTCCAAAGGAATTGTGCTTGTGGAGCTTTTTCTAACAGTTTATGCAAGCACAGACCAGCTGAGAACCAACAAGGCATGAGCTGCGTACAACTCCAGATTCCTAATTAACCATACATACTACAACAAGCAGCATCACTGCACTAAACAAGTCAATGTGTAAATTATTCTTCTATCAAACCAATGCTACAGAGACAATAGCATTTGAAAACATGGCAAAAGAACCAAGACTCTGCTTTTAAACCCCCTTCATAATTAGGTAATCCAATTTGTTTTCTTAGGCAGTTATAGAGTAACAGCATGTAAATGCTAGAACAGGTCTACTCCATTGCTTTTGGCATTGTACAAACAAAAGAATGAGTGGCAAAGATTTTGTGCTTATGTAGAAGTAAACATCTATTCCCATGATCTTTCATATGCTTTATAGACATATTCAGTCATCAGGTATACTTTTCATTCTAATTCCTTCCCATGCTCACACAAGATGACCTGCCTCTGAACTGAGCAAGAAAGATATTTTAAAAATATTTTTCCAGCTATACAAGGTTATAGTCTACAGTTCAATACAAATTATTTAAAAGGTCACCAACAACAGTCCTTCTAGAAGAAATGGAACAAATAGGAATTGCTACACTTAGTAGAAGTATGTAATAATTTAGGATAACACATGAAAAACATTCTGTCTTCCTGAAATAGAATGTGTACATACTGCTCTGTGTCCAGAAAAACAGAATACCATACCATACCATATATTGAAAATGGATCTTAAAACATACTCCTCCTACCTGAAAGGCAGGGCTTCAGGCTACATCTGGATTAACAGGAAAAATTGAGTAGGATTTAATTACTCCCATTGCTAGCATGACGAGAATGGCTGCAGGGGATGAGGGCAGGGAAGCAGGGAGCAGTGCTCAGCAACCACTGGCTCTTCTGCATCCCACAGTGTTATGTAGACCTTATAACCTTCAGCTGGAGCCATTCCCTCATGCCCAGATCAACAATACAAACAAATTCAGCACTAGGAAGTAACTGATAATGCTACAGGAGGGGTCATATCCATCAAGCATGATAAAAACCTGCATAGAAAGTTTTATAGGAGGCTTTGCAACACAACAGTTCACAACAAGGAGGGAGCATCAAAGATCTGGAACCCTGTATATCAGTACTGAGCAACATCAGAGTTGTATAGAAATAAAGGGTAATCAGAAATCATGCTTAACTTCTTTAATATTTGGGTTGTTCTTTCTTCAAAGGGAAAAAACAATTGCAAAAAAAAAAAAGGACATGCAGCTACACTGCATTGTTAAAAGTTCTTCTGGTAAAACAAAGACATCCAGATGTCGTGGTTAGGACCACAATGCAATTATTCCAAGGAACCCCAAAACTTATGCTTATCATCAATGAGATCCAAATGTAAGCCAAGACATAGAGTTCTACTGGGGAGACAAATAAGTAATATAAATACAATAAGCATTTTAGTTCTCATTTGTTAGCCTAAACCTCCATCTGAACCCTTAAGTCTGGTGGTCCTTCTTGCCTGGAAGGAGTACTTCTTCTAGGCCCTCAGATAAATTAAGTACTTGCTGTCTGCACATGCCAGCTTCTGCTTACCTTTTTCTTCTGAACCACAGGGACTCCTTGCAAAGTTGGATGACCGTTCAGCTGTTATGGCTGGGTATAGAAGGCCCACAGGTCTAATTCCACTTCAGTACAGTTCAAAGCAGAAGAATGACGCAAGAGCTTTGCGCTTTTGCCAGTTCTGCCCTTTTAAAAATTTCCAGTAGTGAGAAGCAGCCGGATCCAGGGATTATTTAGACAGCTGGATGTTGTATGAGATCTTGTACACATGTCACAAACATTTGTGACAGACACAGGCCCTTTCTGCAATACTGACTATTAAACTGGTCTGAAATACTGCAGTTGGAGCTGTCAGCCCTTTACAGGGTGACAAAACCAGAAGTTGTGTAGATTATGGACAGGAAAAGCAACAATAAAAAATCAGTGACTACTGATTACTTATCATAACCATCTATTATTTGAGTAATTTTGGAGGAAGAGGGGTATTCCCTCCACTTGGGGAAACATATTTTGTAAAAGCTATTAACTATTAGCAATCCAGAAACTGTGGGCAGGACAAATGAGCTGATCAATAACAGATCCCCTTCTAGCAGTTACACAGTGCAGATCACTTGTCAAGAGAGACCTGGTTCCATGCTGAGAAAGAACTAGATAGAAATTGGGAAATAAGGTCACAGTCTAACAATTGCTACCGTGCTAAGAAACCCCAAGCACTTCAATCCTCCCATGATGGGGATGCAGCAGGTGCCCAGCAAAAGCCTGGGGAGGCAAATGTCAGCTTCTACCACCTGGCAGTAACTGAAGACATCATGACCTGTACTTTATAAGTCATTGCTGAAGAGCTCCCAAACGAGCTACATTAATAAAGCTGTAGCTTAATTAAACCACATCCTTCACATCTTATCCTCCCATGTGTCTGGGAAGATCAATGCAAACCAAGGCAACCCAAATGGGAATCATTAAATACATTTGTGAGCCATGCCAGATCAACAAACAATTAGACACACAATGTGCCAATCAGTACAACAAACCATCCTTATGGTTATGATCCTATCAGCTTAGCTTTCCTCAGGTGTACTTCCAATTAACTATAAAATATTTATACATGAACAGTGGCATCTCGGACTATCTACTTTAAACACTATTAACAGTGTCAACAGTCTAATTTCTATAAGTAAACAACATAGCCTTGCTCTTGCCAGAAGAGTCTTACCCCACTGAAATTTTCTGTGCCATCCAGCAAGCACATAATTACATTGGTATAGTTGTAACCCCTGAAGGAAGTGAATGGGAAATATGTGTAAACATAGGACCAGGATAATAGGGCTCCCCAGGAAACAATGATAAACACATTTCAATAAATAACATGGAGCTCACACCTTTTTGCAAAGATCAGTGTTGCCATTCTCTGGATTAGTACATTTAGCCATTTCCCAGATGGGTGCAAAATTTCTGGAGTGCTGTGTTTGCTGGGCTGGAAGCTGGCCCAAGAAGTCATAGCACTGCTGTGAGAGCAGAGAATCCCACACAGCAACACTTATGCATCTATCAGGTAGGAAAGAAGAGATTTTAGGAGTTAGACAAGCATTAATAAGAATAGAATGAAGCAGTATCACCTGTATATCCTAGATGAGGCCTGCACATGCATCTGCATAAGCCAAACAATGAGAAAGAACTTGTAAAAGGGAACCTTCACATCACTGTCCTGGGTTACATAGGGATCAAATGGCTGGTGGCCAAATGACCAATATTCTGCTAAATGCTCTGCTCTTCTTGTGTCATTGTGTAGCACAAACCTTGTGCTACAGCTCCCAGTTAGTAAATATGGAGAATGCATTTGTCCAGTTTTGTGAAAGCACTGGCTTGTTCAGAAAAAAAATCAAAGCCAAAGCCAAAACCCCTCAAAGCCTACCAACTGAACTAGATTACCAGATACAGACCAGGTAGAGTTCTTAGTCTGCAATACCAAAGGCGAGACATATATTTTTACTTGCATCCTTTGTTTATTTGCTTTTTGTTTTCCACCGTGCCTTAAAGACTCTCCCTTGCTGGCATAGATCATTTATCAAAATGATAAATTTTGATTTTTGAATAAGACTAGAAGAGTAATAGCCAATTTTGATTCAATAAAGCAGTTTCAGTGGTTGAATGTGGTTATTTGGTCTGAAATACTAGGGGGGGAAAGGGGTGGAAATGATTAAAAAAAATCCACAGCTGCCTACCTTAGCACTGCCAAAAAGAAAAATCCAGATCAACTTAAGTGACTTAGGATCATATGCAAATTCAGTGGGTCTCAACTCCTAAAATCAAACTTAGTCTTCTGTTTAATCAGTAAAGCAGTCAGTTCAGTACAGATATTACAGGAAGATACACTAGGATGATATAACACCAATATTCCAGTATCAAATATTTACTTCAATCAATATGGCTTGTGTCCTGGTTTCAGCTAGGATGGAGTTAAATTTCTTCATACTAGCAAGTATGAGACTATGTTTTGGATTTTTGCTGGAAACAGTGGTGATAATGTGGAGATGTTTTAGTTGTTGCTAACTAGCGCTTACACTGGTCAAGGACTTTTCAGCTCCCCATGCTCTGCCGGGTGCACAAGAAACTGGGAGGGGACAGAGCCAGGACAGCTGACCCAAAGTGACCAACGGGATATTCCATACCATATGACATCATGCTCAGTGTATAAAGCTGGGGGAAGAAGGAGGAAGGGATGGGAAATGTTTGGAGTAATGGTGTTTGTCTTCCCAAGTAACTGTTAAGAGTGACGGAGCCCTGCTTTCCTGGAGATGGCTGAACACCTGCCTGCCCATGGGAAGTAGTGAATGAGTTCCTTGTCTTGCTTTGCTTCCGCACGCAGCTTTTGCTTTACCTATTAAACTGTCTTTATCTCAAACCATTATTTTAAATTTTGGGGCTATCAACCTGAAGTCACTATTTGGTGTAAAAGGAGCTACCAAAGATAAAAATGTTACAAGTGAAAGACCAGAGGGATTTTTTTTTCAGGTTTCTTTACTGTATTTAATGATGTTTGCTGAGAGTTTTCCTGTGAAATAAGTTTACGCCAGAAATTCATTTTGTGATTACTGGAAATTGGGTGTGTTTCTGTCTGTCTTGCATGTACTTTCAGTGATTTCACATCAGAAAAAAAAATAATTGTATCATACAATTTTTGGGCCATAAAAAAACCCACCACCCTTAGCACAGTTGGGGGCTGGAATATTGACTACTACTAAAAAAAAAAACCAAAAAAACCCCCACCCCAACAACAAACAGGTCTAACACCTGCATGACACCACCCCCCTTTTTTTTTTTTTAAACTAACTAACATAGGGTGGATCAAATAATAGGAAGGAATGAGGCACACTCTTTCCAGGACAATCAGCTGTGTAGTCTCTGGCAGTTAGGAATCTCCAATTTGGTGTAAGGACTTCAAATTGTATTTATTACTTCCATCCCCAACCATCAGGCTACACTTGCTCTGGCAGCACAACTTTTCCACAAAACCTCCCTTCACAACAAAACCTTTAAAGAACCAGCATCAGTGCTATTTGGGTTCAAAGATTTCTAAATCTCATGTTACCACGATGCAGAAATCTGTTCAGGCAGACGTTTCAATGAAGTAGTATCTCATAATTTCCTCTCTCGGTGAATCTTACAGCAGAAGTTACAGGGTATTTAAAGAAAACCCCACCAGTTTTAAAACTATGTCAGTTTTATGACCTGGCATCTGACTTGCTGACTTGCTTTCAGCTACTTTTTTGAGGCTTAGCAAATTTCAATTTGATAATAGCTGCCCTCCCACCCTTACATTTTAGGAAGCTTACACACGTTAGAACTTGCCAAATGGAGCTCTTGCCCATGCTAGAAAATTGTATCAATTTGTTTATCTTCCTGCAAACAAAAAAGTATAAAAGGTGCTGAGTCAAAATAAGAATAACCATGCTGATAGAAGTCACTTATATACTCAAATAACTCCTACATTAGAGTCTTTTCTTGAAGCTACTAGTACTGGCTTGGACAAGTGCACGCTGCACTAGGTTAAAAACTGGCTGACGGCTGAGCCCAAAGAGTGGTGGTGAATGGAGTCAAATCCAGTTGGCAGCCAGTCACGAGTGGTGTTCCCCAGGGCTCAGTGTTGGAGCCAGTCCTGTTCAATATCTTCATTGATGATCTGGATGAGGGGATTGAGTGCACCCTCAGTAAGTTTGCAGATGACACCAAGCTGCGTGGAAGTGTTGATGTGCTCGAGGGTAGGAAGGCTCTACAGAGGGACCTGGACAGGCTGGATCTTTGGGCCGGAGCCAACAGTATGAGATTCAACAAGGCTAAGTGCCAGGTCCTGCACTTCAATCACAACAACCCCATGCAATGCTACAGGCCTGGGGAGGAGTGGCTGGAAAGCTGCCAGGCGAAAAAGGACCTGGTGGTGTTGGTTGACAGCTGCCTGAATATGAGCCAGCAGTGTGCTCAGGCAGCCAAGAAGGCCAATGGCATCCTGGCTTGTATCAGGAATAGTGTGGCCAGCAGGAGCAGGGAGGTGATCATGCCCCTGTACTCAGCTCTGGTGAGGCCGCACCTTGAGTACTGTGCTCAGTTTTGGGCCCCTCACTACAAGAAGGACATCGAGGTGCTGGAACATGTTCAAAGAAGGGCAACCAAGCTGGTGAAGGGTATAGAGAATAAGTCTTATGAGGAGCAGCTGAGGGAGCTGGGGTTGTTTAGCCTGGAGAAGAGGAGGCTGAGGGGAGACCTTATTGCTCTCTACAACTACCTGAAAGGAGGTTGTAGCGAGGTGGGTGTCAGTCTCTTCTAGTAACAAGCAGTAGGACAAGAGGAAATGGCCTCAAGCTGCACCAGGGGAAGTTTAGGTTGGACATTAGAAAAAACTTCTTCACCAAAAGGGTTGTCAAACATTGGAACAGGCTGCCCAGAGAAGAGGTTGAGTCTCCATCCCTGGAGGTATGTAAAAGAAGGGTAGATGTGGTGCTTGAGGATATGGTTTAGTGGTAGACTTGGCAGTGATAGGTTAGTGGTTGGACTCGATGATCTTAAGGGTCTTTTCCAACCTTAACAATTCTATGATTCTATGATTATATATCTATGTATTTCAAGAAAAAAAATCAGAACAAAAACAGGTAAACCAGCTAAGCTGAAACACAGTATTGTCAGTGTTACTATTTACCTTAGCAGGCACAAGATGCAAAAACAAAAATTAAGACTTACATCCAACAATGAACACATCAAGAATAAAATATGCTATAGCATGGCTACATTTATGCAATTTGTTCATGTTTGTTACCATCATAACAACACTCTGGGTACTAATGATAATCACTACGCAACTGCTTGCTTGCCTGCTTCCTTCCTTCCTTTTTCCTGCCCTATTTTTTTTCTCTCCCAGAATATCCAAAGACATTAGTAAAAACAAGATAAGTCTTATTAAAGGCTTAGAAGAACAGAAATAGAAACTGGAGGTACGTTACTTGCAACTAATATGAAGAGGTATGAGGAAGTGTCAGCTCCATATACTCAGATCACTGCTCAGATCAACTGTAAAATGTATATAGGGAAGCCAAGATATAAATAAGTTTTTGTTGTAAAAGCTACATTTAAATAGGTGTGCTCTAAACAAAAAGAAACAGCAGGCTGGAAATGAAGGCTGCCTGAAATTAATGGAAAACTTGCTCAGGCCTGACATATCAGGAAAATTATTTAAGAACACTTCATGCACTTGGAAAAACAGCCTCACGGCTCCTCCAAGGCCAGCAGGATTCAGGCTGAACAGTTAAGGAAAGGCAACCTCTGAAGCTTGCTGCAGTTACATGTTCTCAGGTTCCCTAACAACAAGGAAACTACTTTTAAACTTAGCATTTCAGATGATGGGACTCTGCTTTTTTTTTTCTTCCTATGACAGACTGGGAACTGCTGTTCTCTAGATTTAGGCAAGTTTGAGGTGCCCAGTACATTTTAATTAGTCCAACACTGTTTTATGCTTTGTATTAACTTTGCCCTTTTTGGGGTATTATTTTTTTCCAGTTTAGGATATGAACTTATCATTGATTTCTACTAAGGCAAGTAGTTGAAGGATGATACTTCTACTGCAACTTGATGTTTTTCCAGAAAATGCCACTAAGGAAGAAAGTTTCCATTTCACCTAAGTTTTCCAGGTGAAATGGCTAAACAACTGCAGTCTCAGTTTTGGATTACTCCCACTGAGGAATGTGATTACTGCCAAACAATGAAGGTGCTTATGCACATCATGTTGAATGGTATATTGTAAACACAATTCATCACAAGTGGCAGCTACTCAGTATGTTAAACCACTTACATTTTTTTAATCCAAATTGTTATACATAAGATAGTGTGAATAAATAAAGATATTTCAAATAAGATCCTCTTATTTGGCATTTAGTAGACTCAGCAGAGATACCAGACATCTTTTCCATTAAACCTTTAGAACAGAATATTGTGATCAGGAGAGCAGAGACCCCTACAGCAGAGGTGCAGTCTGTCCTTGAGGATTTCCTGTCCATCAAAGGATAACACTACATGAGGGCTTATATGCTGTGACCAAGACTTTCCATGTTCAGGCTATCACACAAACAGAGGAATGGTACTAGTGCCTGCATTTCCTCACTGTATCTCACCATGCCTTAAATTTCTTCACAACTGAACCTATGTGAAATTAATGAATAGTTGCCAAAGAAACTTTATTTTCAAATACACTATATTTTGAATAAAGAGTGTGCCCAAGTCTCATTACACAAGTCACATACTGAATGTTTGCTAGCATATTTATAAAACTTACTGAACTTGGCAGGTTTGTCTACCCATCCTCCTCAGAGGCTTGTGGTTTAGCTGGCAGCTCAGCCCCACAGTCACTCGCTCGCTCCCCTACTGGTAGATGGGGGAAGAGAATTGGAAGGGTAACACTCGTGGGTTGGGATAAGAAGAGTTTAGTAATTAAAAGAACCAACAGCAGAAATGCAATGTAAAGGAGAACAACAAGAGGCGCAAAAGCCCGGGGGAGGGGGGAAGGGAGGGGATGGGAACAAACCACACGTGACAGTCACTCACCACCCGACACCAGACCACACCCAAGCTGCAGCCTTCCCGCCCCCCGCCCTTAATATACTGGTCATGGTGTCACGTGGTATGGAATGAACCTGCCATTGGCCAGTCGGGGTCAGCCGCCCCCGCCATGGCCCTGCCCCTCCCAGCCCCCCACCACGCGGCAGGCAGAGCGCTGGAAGCTGGAAAGGAAGCCGACCCCCCACAGTGAGGAGAATTAACCCCTTCTCAGCCAAAACCAGCACAGGCTATAAACTTTATCCCAGCTAACAGGTGAGATTTCAGCAATAGCTTTTAACTAACTGGAAATTTCAACCACCCAATATTGTGAATGTCAGTTCTAGAAGGAAGACATTCGTCTGCTCAGCTGATCAAGGCAAAAAGATATTGTAGTTCAAAAACCAAGGCAACTAGATATTTACATCATAATACTTGCAAGTCTGATGCAAAGCCAGGGAACTGGCTGAGATTCACTGTAAATCTGCCCTTGTACCACTGTGCTGGTTTTGGCTGGTGTAGAGTTAATTTTTAACATAGTAGCTAGGATGGGGCTAGGTTTTGGATTTGTGCTGGAAAGGGTGTTGATAAAACAGGGATGTTTTCATTCCTGCTGAGCAGGGCTTACACAGAGTCAAGGCCTTTTCTGCCTGTCACGCCACCCCACCAGTGAGTGGGCTGGTGGTGCACAAGTTGGGAAGGGACACAGTTGGCACAGCTGACCCAAACTGACCCAACAGGTATCCCATTGCCATATGATGTCATGCTCAGTATATAAAGCTGGGGGAAGAAGGAGGAAGGGGGGTATGTTCAGAGTGATGGTGTTTGTCTTTCCAACTAACGGTTACATGTGATGGAGCCCTGCTTTCCTGGAGATGTCTGAACACCTGCCTGCCCATGGGAATTAGTGAATGAGTTCCTTGTCTTGCTTTGCTTCCGCAAGAAGCTTTTGCTTTACCTATTAAACTGTCTTTATCTCAACCCATGAGTTTTCTCACTTTTATGCTTCCAATTCTCACACCCAACCCACCAGGGGGGGAGCAAGCGAGTGGTTATGTGGGGCTTAGTTGCCAGCTGGGGTTAAACCATGACAAGCACTGAGCAGAAGGGCAAGCCTCATGCAGAGAAAGTGGGAAGATGTCCCATTTCATTAATGCTGCACTTCACAGAAGGAGGACCTGTGACTAATTTTATCTGCCAAAAGGAAAATTCCAATTTCAAAGTGAGCCTGATAACTTGGTTGGTCACCCATCTTAGAGAAGAACCTCCAAACTCAGACTGAGCAATTCTGAATACCAGACTTGCCAATTGCTTTTATGAAAACAGAAGATGGTGAAAGTTTGCAGCTCACCAGCTCTCATATGAAGGATGGTTAAGATGAGGAATCCCCAGATAGTAATGACAATTCTTCCAATATTTTGTAATTATCAGTGCACTGGGCAGAGCTATTATTGAAGATTACCACAGAATGAACTACTAGTATGCTGCTAAAGGCAGTAGCTGTTACTCACCTTTATGAGTCCTGAAATAGCAGTGTTGAGTAGCACTCAGTAACTTCGAAGAGAGATGGAAGTCAAAACTCTTTTAAAGAACAGCCTCCAGAAATTTACATCAGAAATTCAATGTATTCTGGATCTGAAGCTTACATAATACTTGAGTTATGTGTTTTGCAGGCATATCTGCTTTTGAGACTGAATTTAATACTTGGCGTAATGAAAGCCAAAAGACCTGCAAGATCCTTAGTTTTGCCAATCAATCAGCAGCATTCTCACAGCCTGTTACAGCACAGGCTGAATGCAAGTTAATATTAACTTTTAACAAAACAGTTACTGGTCTAATTTGCATGGAGTGCTTCATTATGCCTACCTGCACTGAATCAGACAATAGATTATGCCATAGGCAGGCATATGCTACGTGGCAAACTAAAAAAAATTTTTTTTTTTCTTCAGAAATAGTATGGATTCTATGAGTTGCAAAATAACTGCAGCCCTAATGGAGACCATCAGAGAGAGGAGTTGTTACGTTAATACTACATGACTGTATTTTTAATCTATACTTTAATCAGGAAGTCCAAAAAACTGTAGACATTTGCTCTTGTAACAGGTAACAGATGATCTCTTGGTATGCCAGAGACTCAGAGGCAAAGTTGACCTAACAGGAGTTTCACCTGCTAATGTTTCCCCATTGCATCCCTACTCTCACAACTCCTGCTGTCTCAAATACGTTCATTTCTTTTGCAGCGTGTTTCCTCCGCATATTTCTATCTACAGCACCACTGCCTAATACTCAGCCTTAACCCATAAACCTGACTGTTCTGACCTCCAACAGCTTGGGGAAAGAGCACAAAAAGCAGCACAAATACAGTTTTCCACTCACTCAGAGTGTTAACATGAGATCCCATTTGGAGGCTCCAACTATCATAAAATTAAAAGTTTCCATCCATTGATCCAGTTAAAAGAAGTAGTAGGGGAGAGAGGATGAAAACGGATCCTCAGCAGTGCTACTCAACTCAGAGAGGTAAAATAAAATGAACAGCCAAATCACTTGCAATGGCAACAGTTTACCCAGGCAAAAGTGTACACCACCACCAGTTTCTCAGATCTATATTAAGAGCGAGCCCATTTTACAGATTAATGAAAAATGAGGATGGAAGTGATGCTTAGAATTGCAATAAGCCTTTTAATTTATTGCTTTGAATCTTATGCATTTGATAGAAAGTAGTCTTCTTCAAGGTGAGGTCTGTGGCTATTTGCATTTAGAACTTGCACCTCTCCCCTCTTTATACACAGATAAATAATAAAACTAAAATGTAATGTTCCATTACACCTGTTTGGTTTTTTTTCACTAGGAAGAATTCAGCTAAATGGAGCTGCAGCGACAAAGCAACTAAGCTTAGTAAATGAAAGCTCTCCCACATCATGGTGTCCAAGGCTAACTGGTAAATCAACATACACATTTTAAACCAGATGTTTTGCTTTCTTACTACATTCAGTTTTGAGAAACTTAATTTCTGTCTCATTTTTTGATGGCTATGTATGAAGTTTGGATGAATGTGCTTTAATGCATTTGTGAATCATTAGTAGGGAAGCATTGACAATGATGACAATAAAGAGAGGAAGAATGTTTGCCTCTATAAGCCACCCTCAATATTCTATCTCTCTTCAAAAAGTAGTTAGGTATCAAAGTCACAAACATACAGCAAACACCAGAATTACCAACATGCTGAGAGAATGCTTGGGACAATCTGCCCAGCAGGGTATTTTACAACCTGAAGGGCTGAAAATACTGTCGTTTCAACCTGGAAAGCTGTTTGTCCTAAACTTGTTGAAGCAAAGACTGCTCCCTCACGTGAAGTACTTACTTTTGAACTGGACTTTGACAAAGCACAACTCCACCAACATAGATTAAATTTCTGCTTCACACTGAGAAGTACTCAGCTGTGCAGTTCAGCTGCCCATACCATTCTAAGTAAATCTTGCCATACAGTCACTCAAAGTCTGGTTAATAATTTAGAAATAAAAAATATAATGTAGCACCTCTAAAATTTTGCTTAATCATCTCTTCCAACTTAGAACTTTTTTTGCAATAGGTAGACGCCTGAACTGTGTGAGAATTCTGTTGCACTGTTTTTTCTGTTTTATTTAATTCTCCATTGATCAAAAATAAGAAAATAATAGCTGGAATTAGGAAGAATACATTAAGAAAAAAACCCCAATGTCCTATAGTTAATAATGAATGATAGTATAGATTTTTAAAAATGCTTTTAGCCTTATATTTTTATAATTATACTCTTCACCAAAAAAATATATTTTTAAATAATGACCTTGAGCTTCCAAATCACTATGCATAATTTCCCCAGGCATGTCACCTGCATGAGTTAGGTGAGCAGTCAAACAGAAGAATAATCAAATTTGAAGCATTCCTTTAATAATATTTGCCAGATAAAACATTTAGAAAATAGCATAGATAGAAATTAGTTATTCTTCCCAAATGCGGTGTATTATCAATACTGCTACAATAAGCCATCTATACTTGTTCAGACCCAAATTTCAAACATTGCAAAGGCTCCTGACTGAAGGGTCAGATTAGGATTTCCAAAATCTCAGCTGTCAAATTCTGAAAGAACATGTGGTATAACACATTAGATGGCATCATAAGACCAATACATTTTCTAAGTAAAATAAGTGCAAGTATCAATTCGCAATTCAGGTTTCACTGCCTGATGGAAGGAAGGAAGGAATAAGAATACCCAGGAATTGGTACATGAACCACAGTGGAGTGGTTGGGGTGTTTTTCTCCAAGCAGTACTTGTTTACATTACATTACTTCAGGGGAAAGATCAGATCCAGAGAAGAGTGCTTGTAACCTGCATCACCAGCCTGGATACAATATTTCCGAAAAGACATTTACAGAAGGTGAAAGGAGGGCATCTGTCTTTCTACCATACTTTCTCTCAGTGCCATTCATTAATCTTTTCTTTTACTTCCTTTCTGGCAGCTTGAATGAAAACAGGTACAAACATAAATCTTTTTAAAAAAAGAAAAAAGAAATAAAGAAAAAAATCTATGGAAGTGAAGTATGCAGCATCAATATGAGTCAATAAATACTATTTTACAGATTATCAGTGGATGAAATCCATAAAACTGCACCAGATCAGAGATAATCACAGAATCACAGAATCACAGGTTGGAAGGGACCTCAGGGATCATCTAGTCCAACCTTTCTAGGAAGAGCACAGTCTAGACAAGATGGCCCGGCACCCTGTCCAGATGACTCTTAAAAGTGTCCAATGTGGCCGAGTCAACCACTTCCCTGGGGAGATTATTCCAATGGTTGACTGTCTTCACTGTGAAAAATTTTCCTCTTGTGTCCAATCGGAATCTCCCCAAGAGCAATTTGTATCCATTCCCCCTTGTCCTCTCCATGTGACTCCTCCATGTAAAAAGGGAGTCTCTATCTTTTTTGTAGCTACCCTGTAAGTAGTGGTACATGGTGATGAGATCCCCTCTGAGCCTCCTTTTCTCAAGGCTGAACAAACCCAGTTCTCCCAGCCTATCCCCATATGGCAGGCTTCCCAGTCCTTTGATCATCTTGGTGGCCCTTCTCTGGACCCCTTCCAGCCTGTCCACATCCTTTTTGTACAGCGGGGACCAGAACTGTACACAGTACTCCAGGTGTGGCCTGAAAAGCACTGAGTCGAGTGGGATGATGACTTCTTTCTCTCTGCTGGCGATGCCCTTTTTGATGCAACCCAGCATCCTGTTGGCCTGCTTGGCCACAGCAGCACACTGTTTGCTCATGTTGAGCTTCCTGTCCACCAGGACCCCCAGGTCTCTTTCCACAGAGCTGCTCTCCAGCCAGGTGGATCCCAGTCTGTACTGCACTCCCGGATTATGTTTTCCCAGGTTCATGATCTTACACTTGTCCTTGTGAACTTCATAAGGTTCTTGCTGGCTCACTCTTCCAGCCTATCCAGACCTCCCTGGAGAGCAGCTCTCCCTTCTGGAGTGTCTACTTCCCCACTCAACTTGGTGTCATCAGCAAACTTCATCAGGCTACACTTGATGCCCTTATCCAGATCACTTTTAAAGATATTGAATAACATTGGGCCCAATATCGATCCCTGGGGGACTCCACTTGTGACAGGTTGCCACTTGGAAAAAGAGCTATTTACCACCACCCTTTGGATGCAGCCTGTCAGCCAGTTGCCCGGCCACTGCACAGACCACTTGTCTAGGCTATAACGCATTAATTTCTCCAGGAGGAGACTGTATCAAAGGCCTTGGAGAAGTCTAGGTAGACCATGTCCACCACCTGCCCCATGTCAACCAGGCAAGTCACTTTGTCATAGAAGACCACCAGGTTTGTCAAGCACAATCTGCCTTTAGTGAAGCCACGTTGTCTTTTCCCAGTCACGTGCTTCATTTGACTTGTGATGGCCCCCAGGAGGATTCATTCCATAACTTTCCTAGGGACTGAAGTAAGGCTGATGGGCCTAGAGTTACCCGGATCCTCCCTCGAGCCCTTCTTGTAGATAGGGGTAACACTTGCCTTCCTCCAGTCCTCTGGGACATCCCCTGTTCTCCATGACTTCTCAAAGATTATGGAGCGTGGTCTTGCAATGACATCAGCCACATAATGCCACATAAAAGTTGACTAGTTTCTGACATGTATCAGGATATGTATGTCAGCTTTAAAACACAGTTTAGCCTAATTTTTCTCACATTGTCTCAATATTTTTTCCCCCTGTGACACGCCACTGGTTTCAGAAGAGTTCTTCCTTTACATGAGCACATACACAGTACATTTAGTATATTTTCTTCAGTCTGTTCCCTGGGAATGCATGTCAAAATTTGGGATTTTAAGACATGCCTTTAGGGCATTGCTCTACCGACTGACCAGTGACACATCCTGTAAAAATTCTGAAAAGTAACATTTTGTCCCTTTCAAAGTTTGCAAACTTTATTCAAAGCCAAAGAAGCACTAAGGGAGGGGGAAAGAGTTTTTAAATTCCTGAAAACAGAGAAATGAGACCCTGCTTAAGGGAGGAAGCATTTTATTTAGTATGGTAGGCTTTTAAAGAACAAGGAGGATTCTTGGGGATTACTTTGTTTTGGAGAAATTTCTGACTAATCTTTTTGTTGCCTGTTGTATGCATAAGGTACTATTTCTGCTTGAAAAGTGCCTTTATCTACTAACAGTGTTGCTTTTCTTTCCATTTCAAATACCACTGCTACATAAAAGTGTGCTAAAATGTTCAAATTAAAATCCGAAAGTCCATCACACACACCATCTCCCTTCAAAAGGAAAGGAGAAGGTTAAGACAAAGGACCTTCTACAGCAGCAGCAGGAGGTACGCTGGAATTCATTGGGAACTCCACAACCTTTGTCACTCCAGCAAAAGCAGGCAGAAAACAGACAGGCAGGCTGTCACTTCTCAGTACTGTTTACTCCATGCTGCATTTTACAGACAAGCAAGAGACTTCCTGTTGTCCTGAAAACTTTTAGTAACTCTGACAAATAGTTCAGTTAAAAACAGGGAACTTGTTATGGGGTGATAATTTATTGGTCAAATCCTCTGAAATATTTATTTAATTTTATTCCTGTTGATGCAACCAACAGTCAAAACCTTTACTGTGTCTCTTCCAGTTTCTGTAATAAACACACAGTTTCCTTCTTCAGAGTTCATAATTGAATATGGTGTCTATATAACTTTTATAAGGACCTACAAAATTCTCCTCCCACAGGCAAATCCAAGGGATATTCATCACCACAGTCTGTAAATATAATGTCAATATGCATAAGCATGGTCTCTCACACTAAACATCTGTGAAATTTATTTTGTAGTGTTTGCACATTTTTGTTCAGAAAGCACGTACTGTCTGCAAAGAAGAAGCCATGTAGCTCTCTGGCACAAAGTCAAGATGGTTCTTTAGAAGGACACACAGATTCAACAATCAGAAAAGTGGTCCAGTCCTGCTCTGGATACTTAGTTACATATCAGAACACTATGAATTCCAAAGTTCTGTAGTTTTACATTGTGTAACTTCATTTACTACTTATGATATATGCTGAAAAATAGCTAGAACTGACTCAAGGCTGGAAATGCACCAAGTGCTGAAACACCATCCCAAATGCAACTGTATACAGCTGTGTAAATATTATGAACATAAACAGAAATTAACTTTAGTTAAAAAGGAATGGATACTTTCAGTAGGGTAAATACAGACCCGTACTAATGTGTATACTCCCATCACTACTGACAAGGAACCACTACAGAAAACTTCTATATGTATGTGATAACAGAAGTGCCCATGGAGAGTAAGATGAAAAGCAAAATGAATCCTTCAAGCCCTCATCCAAGGACCAAAAAAAATATAAGTACATATACTTGATTGTTGCCACAGAGATGGCATAGAGCTTTCAAATCTCTTCTAGTACCATGTTTGCTCAGTAATTTGTTACAAGGTATAGATTTTTTCCTTTATTAATGCTATTCCTTCTACATCTTGCCTGTAAATTCAATAAGATGTCACAGGTAAAAATCGCTGCTGAGGGCAACAAAGTATTTCTCAAGTACTGTTCAATTATAGAACAAACATTAGGAACAACTAAACAACAGAATTATTAATTTTTTAAAAAACCTGGAAGGTGTGAGTGTTTGGGTGGGGGTTTTTTGGGGGGTGGGGGTGAGTTGTGGGTTTGTTTGGGTTTTTTTTCCTCTTTTCCTCCCCCTAATTGCTTTAAAATACAATAGCTCATCCTAGAACACTGCAATCCTGGTATCAGTGATAGGCAATATCATATTTACTAGAAAGTTAGATCACAGAGTATCCAGTGGTGCTGAAAAACTCTCTGACAATAGGATCCCCAGTCAGGTAGATTTCTTGCACTGCACCATTTGCAAAGTTGGAACCAAATAGCCTCCTGTAATACATGCAGCTAAATATTCATCTACTGAGTCCAGCAAACCCCCTCCAACTGCTCATTAACTTTTCCACTTAAACATTTAGTGATCTTTTGAAGTCCACATGGTTCCACCTTCCTGAGAAGCACCAAACAGGGAATTTTGCCTGGTTCTGCAGAAGGCGCAGAACATCTTCCAGAAGCACTGGCTGTTTTCCCTTCCTACTCTCTCAATTGGAGAGTAAGAATACAAAACAAAATTTCATCCTCTTTCAAGGCTACTTTCAGCCATCCTGGGCTACTTTTTACTATCCTAAAAGTAATTATCTTAGAGGAAGCAGCATCTGCCCCACTGCAGAGGGGAAAGGTTGGGTATCCTGTCCCTGTATCAGTATGTTTTGTAGTATAAAATATGAAGGTTCAGTGGAGGAAACAATTCATGCTGAAACATGCACAACAGCATAGCGAGAGGGAAGGAACAGAGAAATTATTTTCTGCTACAGCACAGAGTTTTTAAGTAGGCTAATACAGATGACAATACCTGGTCTGACAGAGATATTTGTATCTCTAAAGTGAAGCAACACTTAGTTTAATTAAGATGAAATGCAAGATTACATGTGAATAAGGGGGGGGGGGGAAGGTTTTGGGAAGGAATAATTTGTTCAAAAGCGTTTTTGAAAAAAAGCTATGAGGAATTCAAAAAGGGACTGGCCCCAAAGGCACCAGGAAGAGATCGCTCTGTAAGACACAGCTGTTTTACTGGCAAACAGTAAAATCAGGCTTATGTCCAAACTGTGAGGGATTCTGTAACAACTATTAGTTAGTAGTTATTGTTTTACCTTTCCTTGACATAAGGAATTGTTTTCCATAGTAATTATGTTATTCTGAGATGCTTTTTTTGCCAGATGACTTCTCAGACAGCTAGTTATTTCACTTCCTTTCCATCTATCTTTCTAGCCTCCCACTTTAGCTGCTGTTTTGTTATCAAGTTTTATTATGAACCTTGCCATAATTAGCAATGAACAACAAAATAGTGGCATAAGATTCCCAACTTTAATCTAAAATTACCACCTTGTTGACTCCAAAGACCAAAATGAGTTATCCAAATTAATCTAATACCTTCAAAGAACAAAAAGGTACTAATGCAACTTCACTGGGTTTCAAAGTTCTTGGCCTGATATTAATGGGACTACACAAAATAATTATATCATTTCACTGAACACTTACACTGAAATGATACTGAATGCTGAAACATAGAAAAATACTGAAAATACAGAACTAAGTTAGCTGCATCATTTCACACAGATACTGCTTATCACATGGAACAAAGATCCCCGTACCACAGGAATGCAGTACAGATCCCTTCCATCTGCACATGCATCTCATCACCACAGTCTACTGTTGATCACAGTAGCAAGACAGTGTTCAGGTGATCCATTCTCTGACCAGATCACACTGTTACTCAGGGGCATCAATGAATGATGGACAATTAAATAAGGAGCAGTCAGATGTAAGAGGAGCTGGGGTGGGAGAGATCAGTTGACTAACTCCCTTTCACTTGGTCCAACTCTTGTGCCACTTATACCGGCATTAACTTTACCAAGATGCTTGCTCTTGCCAGCATAACAAGACAGATAATCACCAAATCCTGTCCCTTACTTCATTCAGAGCTTGCTCTGATTCCTATAGTCTCTACTGTCCAAGACCATGAAAAGACCCTAGGTGCCAGACCAGCTTCTGAGTGGATTAGTCTTCTTTCTCCTACCTGTCACTGTAGGAACCCTTCTGCAGAACTGCACTCAATTAAACAGCTCCCAAGGCTGGCCTGCTGATACCACTATTATATAACTGTATAGTTATATACATAAACGATAATAGATAAACAATATAATATATAAACAATATAATATATATAACGATATATAAACGATATATTAACTTTGTGCATGAGGAAGAGACAGGCCAGAGTACGAACATTTGAAGCATGAGGTCTTCTGTAAACCCCATTTCTAACACAAATGCCTAATCCCACAGCCAAAGGATTAATTAGCTCAGTCTACAGCAAATGGTTTAATTAGAACACCATCTGCTTTAAGTTTTTCTGATGGCTAGGAGAGCCTAGAAGTAGATTAAAACATATGCTACTACAACAATATGAGAATAATAAAGCAGACAGACTTCCACAGAAACCTATGGAATAATTTACATCATCTTTTTGCTATTAGTGTCAGAGTATTTGAAGACTGATTCTTCTTTATTAAATCCATGGAGCTTCTGTTTCTATGTGAAAGGGTAGCATCAAGACCCTAACCCAGCAAGCTGACTGTACTGTGAGATAACTCAGGAGGATCTCCATAAAGAGGTGCCTGGTAGCAGTACTACTAGTAGTAATAGTAAAGTATCTCTTCTTTTTTTTTTTTTTTAAAAAGTAATTTTAGTTTAGATGTCAGAGTGCACACCTTGCAAATCTTCATTCCACTGCACTCCAGATTAAAAAACACAGGTACCAGGCTGAGTTAATAGAGTGAAACTCACCCCAGGAGTTCCTTCAGGTGGGAACTACTACTACTAATTATAGAAACCACTAGTTAAAGATGGAACATATATATAAGGGCCATGTAATCTACCAATGTAGTACATGCCCTCGAGTACATGCCCTACTGCTCTTCTCCCTCTGGTGTAAGTGTACCTTGTTAGCATTTACGCTACCCCTATACATACGTACAATGAATGGAAGAAGAATACAATTATTCATCATTATATGTAATTTTTAGGTCTGTGACATGGAATTTATAAGCATGAAGGAAAATGCAGTTTGCAAACTGATTAGATCAAATTGAAATATTTACATAATTTTACAAACAGGAGACTATATCTTATTAAAACATTAATAACCATGTGTTCCTTAAATTCATATAGGCAGCCAGTGCTCTGGCAATTATATGTGATATCATATTTCTGTATTCCGTGAATCACTGTGAAATGTTCTATGAAAGAATAACATGTCTAATTTTATTCTGAAGATGAATGATTTGTCATGCAGAAACCCCCATTAGATTTAACCATTACTAAAAAACAGGGTAATAAATCATCATTTTGCATCAAATGAAGAAGCAGCACCTTTCTTTGGTTGTTCAGTCGTAATCATGATAAATGGACATTGCAGGGCAGGTGAATTTTAACAAACATCCAATATGCTTAGATTAATTAGATTTTGTTTTCTAGTTTTTGTTCTCTCTTATTCTATGAATGAGACACTAGAGTTGAAAGTAACATTGAATATACAAGTATTCACTGTTGCATTAAAAAGGTGTTTGTTCTCACAAGGCGTCCTACTGAAGTCAATGGGACTTTACAAAAGTGCTGGTAGGAGAACATGATTGAACAGTTCAGAATAGTTACTGCACCTTCCTTTAGATTTGTTCATCTCTACCAGTGAAGCTCCACACAAGGAAATATGGGCACACAGAACACAGAGAACACAAATGCTTCTAATATGTCTGACCAGTCTAATTTGTACATGAGGATTAACCCATGGTCTAAGACTTCCAATTACCAAACATTCAGTTCCTCTAGTTCTGATCACTCTAATTTTCCTTATTAAAAAAAAAAAAACAGAGGACATGCTGAGAGAATCCTGCATTTCAGCTTACCTGCAGGGTCTGTCTCTACACGTTCTGTGAAATGAAACATAAGTAAACCACAAAAAATACCCAGCACCATTGCAGAGAATGTCATCAGCACTGTACAATTGCAGCTAAGAAAGTGTAAGTAATTTCATCAGCTGCTGCTATTAGCAGATATGTGATCCTTCCTAGAAATCATTAATCCAAATTCTTATATATCCTGCATATACACATATATTGGTCCCATTATAGAAACAAAAAAGACAATTATTTCCCAACAAATAATGGTTTTGATGTGAGGGGTTTGGCTTTTATGAGAATGGGACATTCTTCAGCAACCATAGCCTACTAGGGAGGGATGGAATCCACCTGTCTGGAAGGGGTAAGGGAATCTTTGGCAGCAGGCCAGCCAGCTTGGTGAGGAGGGCTTTAAACTGAGGGACTTGGAGGGGTGGGGACCAAAGTGGCAATGCTAACGCCATCACATACAACAGGTGAATAAGACAGGTCAACCAGAGCAGTAACAAAGGTGCCTTAGATGCCTCATGAGATGACAACCAGAAGACCTACCACCTCAAGGGTGTGCATGGCTATAGTGGACCCTCATTCACCCCCCTCCAGGGAAACCTGTATGCTCAAGTACATTTCTGAAATGCCTATACACCAACGCACGCAGCATGGGGAATAAACAGGGGGAACTAGAGGTCTGTGTGCTGTCGCAGGGCCATTATCTGATTGCAGTCAAAGAGACATGGTGGGATAGTTCACATGACTGGAATGTGGTCACAGATGGCTACAGGCTTTTTAGGAAAGACAGACCAGCAAGGTGAGGTGGAGGAGTTGCTTTTTATGTGACGGAGCAACTGGAATGCATCGAGCTCTGCCTAGGAGTGGAAGGAGAACAAGATGAGAGTTTGTGGATAAAAATTAAGGGAAAGGCAAATATGGGTGACACAGTTGTGGACGTTTGCTACAGGCCACCTGATCAAGAAGACGTTGTTGATGAAGCCTTCTACAGACAGCTGAAAGTAGCCTCAAAATCACTCGCCCTTGTCCTCATGGGGGACTTGAACCACGCTGATATTTGCTGGAAAGGCAACACAGTGAGCCATGCACAATCCAGAATTTTCCTGCAGGCCACTGAGGACAAATTTTTGATGGAAGTGGTGGAGCCAACATGGTGAGATGTGCTGCTCAACCTTATAGTAACAAACACGGAAGGGCTGTTTGAGGATGTGAGAGTTGGGGGTAGCCTTGGCTGCAGTGACCATGAGATGGTCGAGTTCAGGATACTGCGTGGTAGAAGCAGGGCAGCGAGTCAGGTTACAACCCTGGACTTCAAGCGGGCCAACTTTGGCCTTTTCAAAGACCTGCTAATAGGAATCCCATGGGCTAGGGCTCTGGAAGGCAGAGGGGTCCAAGAGAGCTGGTCAGTATTCAAGGACCACTTCCTCCAAGCTCAAGATCGGTGCATCCCTAGGAGGAAGTCAGGCAGAGGAGCCAGGAGACCCACATGGATGGGCAAAGAGCTTCTAGAGAAACTCAGGTGGAAGAGGGAGGTTCACAGTATGTGGAAAAAGGGACTGGCCATTTGAGAGGAATATAGGAACGTTGTCAGGGTATGCAGAGATGCAGCAAGGAAGGCCAAGGCCCACTTGGAATTAAATCTGGCATTGCATGTCAAAGATAACAAGAAGGGCTTCTTTAAATACATCAGCAGTTAAAGGGAGACTGGGGATACAGTGGGCCCACTACTGAACAAGGAAGGGGCCCTGGCAACACAGGATGCAGAGAAGGTGGAGTTACTGAATGCCTTCTTTGCTTTGGTCTTCACTGCTAAGGCTGGCCCTCAGGCATCTCAGCCCCCAGAGGAGAGAATAAAAATCTGGAGAAAGGAAGACTTACCATCAGCTGAGAAGGACTGGGTCAGAGATCACCTATGCAAACTGGATCCTTGCAAATCCATGGGCCCCAATGGGATGCACCTGCGAGTGCTGAGGGAGCTGGCAGATGTACTTGCTGAGCCACTCTCCATCATTTTTCAAAGGTTGTGGAGTACAGGAGAGGTGCCTGAGGAATGGAGGACAGCAAATGTCACTCCAATCTTCAAAAAGGGCAAGAAGGAGGACCTGGGGAACTATAGGTCATTCAGCCTCACCTCCAACCCCAGAAAGGTGATGGAGCAGTTCATCCTGGAGGTCATCTCCAGGCATGTAGAGGACAAGAAGGTTATCAGAAACAGTCAACATGGATTCACCAAGAGAAGATCATGCTTGACCAACCTGATAGCCTTCTATGATGGTGTGACTGGCTGGGTGGACGAAGGGAGAGCAGTGGATGTTGTCAATCCTGACTTCAGTAAGGCATTCGACACTGTCTCCCATAGCATCCTCATAGGCAAGCTAAGGAAGTATGGGTTGGATGAGCGGACAGTGAGGTGGATAGAGAACTGGCTCATCAACAGAACTCAGAGGGTCGTGATCAAGGGGGCAGAGTCTGGATGGAGGGCTGTAATTAGCAGTGTTCTCTAGGGTAATGTGCTGGGTCCAGTCCTGTTCAACATACTCATCTATGACCTGGATGATGGGATAGGGTGTAACCTCAGCAAGTTCGCTGATGACACCAAGCTGGGAGGAGTGGCTGATACACCAGAAGGCTGTGCTGCCACCCAGCGAGACCTGGACAGGCTGGAGAGCTGGGCCGAGGGGAACCTGATGAAATTCAACAAGAGCAAGTGCAACGTCCTGCCCCTGGGGAGGAACAACCCCATGCACCAGTACAGGCTGGGGGCTGACCTGCTGGAAAGCGGCTCCGCTGAGAAGGACGTGGGAGTGCTGATGGACAGCAAGTTGACCATGAGCCAACAATGTGCTCTTGTGGCCAAGAAGGCCAATGGTATCCTGGGGTGCATTAAAAGGAGTGTGGCCAGCAGATTGAAAGAGGTTATCCTCCCCCTCTGCTCTGCTCTAGTGTGACCACATTTGGAGTACTGTGTCCAGTTTTGGGCCCCCCAGTTTAAGAAGCACAGGGAACTGCTCGAGCAAGTCCAGCAGAGAGCTACCAAGATGATCAGGGGACTGGAGCATCTCCCTTATGAGGAAAGGCTGAGAAACCTGGGTTTGTTTAGCCTGGAGAAGAGAAGACTGAGGGGGGATGTCATCAATACCTATAAGTATCTAAAGGGTGGGTGTCAGGACGATGCGTCTAGACTCTTCAATAGTGCCCAATGACAGGACAAGGGGCAATGGGCACAAGTTGGAACAGAGGAAGTTCCACCTCAATATAAGAAAAACCTTCTTTACTGTGAGGGTGACAGAGCAATGGAACAGGCTGCCCAGGGAGGTTGTGGAGTCTCCTTCCCTGGAGACATCAATAAAAACCTGCCCGGATGCGTTCCTGTGCCCCCTGCTCTGGGTGTGCCTGCTCAAGCAGCGGGGTTGGACAAGATGATCTCCAGAGCTCCCTTCCAACCCCTACCATTCTGTGATTCCCTTTTCAAAAAACATCTCTATCTAAACATCATAAAGTTTTTGCAAATCTACTTTATTTCACAACTTGTTTCCAAATGGAATGGTGGAGAGTCCAAGGTCTCCCATATCCTCCACAGTACCTTCTAGAGCATCACCGTCATCATAACCCACTGTCTCAACAAAACCAAAGAAACCAAGAAACACAACAGGCAAAAAAATAAACAATCCACCCCACATCCACAAAAACTTATTTGCGTGCTCTGGAAGAAAAACCTTGGGAGTCCTCATACAATGAGCATCTTAAGTAATGATTCAAAACCTAATATTTAACTAGATTTGCTACAGTAGTTAAGATTGGCCTTTAAACAAAGCATTCTAAATTCGTTCCCCCATATCCATGCATAATGGCTGTTTTAAGAACTGCAGCAAAACCAACACCTTTAGTGGCTTGCAACTTGGTCAGACTCGGAATTTCCACACCACCACTAACCTCCCTCCCCACAATGGAAACCACTTTCCTAAAACAACTGTGACCTTGTTACCAAATTTGAAGCATCTGCTCCAATGTAAATAAGAGCTAAAATTTTTCAGAGAGACAAGAAAGAAACTTAATACAGGAAAAAATAGCATATTCCTGTAATCTTGAAAACAAATAATACTAAAACTGAATCATACCATCTTTTATAAATCTTTCCATAAGAAACAAAAAAATCATCCTGAAACATACATATGGATGTTTTCACTATGAAAAACTAAGTTCTGCAGGTTTCTAAAGAAATGAAACCAGAAAATTCTCAATTTACTCCTAGTGGCCAATAACCTGTGACCAGAACTCCTGATCACTACAACACATACTAAATAAATAACAAAGGGAGGGTCAACTAACCTTATCTACCTACAGTAAGCATGAATATTCCATAGTTCTATATTTGTGCTTTAGCACATATGTGAAATAAGGGGAATAATCTTTGGCTCTATATTATATCACTTTGAAAGTAAGTTTAGAGAGCGTTTGAGTCCGCATGAATTCTATTAAAAGGGCAGTATTCTATTAGGAGCTCTGAGTGTTTCAGGGGTAGTGGGAGAAATGGTTAAGAGGGTATTAGAACAGAGTAAAAGAATTGGCTTGATCAGGCAGACCCATCTGAGCTGAAAAACCATGGAAACAGAGTAAGCTTAAGGCCCTCATTCTCAACAGTGCTTCAGGAAAGCAGTTTGTGGGGACAACCCCATTTGTTTCTCCTGGACACTGCAACTCATTGCTCATCACTTTTTAAAAATCAGAATATGTATCCTGATTTGAATGGAATCATTAAAAAAAAAAGTATTTTCTAACCATACCTTTAATATTTAGGATATATATGAAGCTCTTCAGAAATTTTTGTTGGGCTCAAATTTGATTAGCAGTTCATAGGGATATACAATTCTTACTCTTTGAAGCCTAATTCTGTTTCCTTGAAGGAGTGGAAAAAAGAAAGAGAAAAACCTATGGAAGCACATAGCCTTGGGTGAAGGATAAAGTTTGGGAAACCAATGAACATGTGAGTTGCTTCAGATTGAACATGGATACTGAAAGGTCACTAGGGTAGTAAGAAGCAGAAGAGATTAGAAATTGGAAAAATTCATGTAATGCTAAGCATAGTAATGTCTAAACTGGAAAGCAATATACCAAGGCCAGCATTGCACAGAGAAGCAAAAGAAAGAATTACGAAGGCTGAAAAGACTCATAGGAAGTCCTGTGAAGTAGGATAACACTATGTCTATGTGCCTTCCTGCTATCTTGCTTCCCTTCTCTCCTCCCCTGGCTCTTCCCTTGCCATCTGTAATATATTTGCTCTCTTCCCACTGGAATGGAAGTTCATTCAGGACGGTCAATGTTTTAATTTGTACTGGGATGACTGGTGCAATCCACTGTGGCACTCACCCACAGTCTGAGTGGGATACATTACTACTGCGATGAGCTACTGACAGCTTTATGGAGATATTCATTGATATAAAAGGTAGAAGCATTTATAGCTGCTGGTTCTCCCAACCAACTATTTCAACAGGATGCTGGAGACATCTACAACTTTCCTTCCAGTCTCTTTCCATTTTTAACCAAAATCCACTGGGCTTTTCCTAGCCTTCATCCAGGTCATTTGCACCCTGAACATGCCTAGAAAATTAGGGAATCTACTATATATTGCATTCCAAAGCCACCTCCCTATAGGCAGGCACCAGAGACATTTATTTCATACAGGTAAACATTTTTTTCCCTCATCAATATTGTAGAGTCTTCTCAGTACTTATTACATCATTGAATCATTTTGGGATGGAAAGAATAACAGGAACAGTAGGCAAAAGAAAGCTATGGGTGAAGTATCTTAACACTAAACCCAATTTCTTACAAGGAAGGGATGTACAGGACAGCAGCTCAATAAATCACCAGCTAATCAGTGAGTAAGCAAGCATGTCCTTGCATATTTGGCCACACAGAGGTTTTTTTTTCCAGGAGCTGAGGAATGGCAGTCAGCAGGTATGACAATAAGTAAGATGACATGAAAGCCTAATGAGCTACTGTTGGGGAATTTTATTTTAAATGTGATAATAAGTACCTATTATGATCTCCCAAATGATATGTTCAGAAGAGTTCGTTGGGAAGGGAAAAAAGCAAACCCAAAACAAACAAAAAAAGCCCTACTGATCTGTCGTTAAAAAGTTACAGCTGGCCAGCCCAGATAAAACATGGAAGGGGCCTGGCATTGATATGGAAATTGAATTATTTGTTTTGTTTGACTTTTACTGAAGAAAATGGAATCTAACACTTCTTTCTATCTACCAGGCAATCTGTCAGTACAGGAAGAGCAGAGTCAAACTTACCAGCTTTGCTGACAAAATGTTCTGCGTATTAGTAGCAAGGAAGAAAAAACTAATATCATGCCAACAAACGTTCTAACTTGAAATCACCAGTTACAGAAAAGACTATCTTGGAATACTAATTATCCAACAGAAGAACAGAGATTGTCCTATTAAATACAGTGCTATATATTGAACAAATGTGGATGGAGCTAATTTAGAACTATGCCAAAGGAGCAGACAAGCAAAATCCTTCAGGCACTATTGAAGATTAACATGATCAGCAGAGCCCTATTTCCCAGAGAAAATGTCCTGAACAGAAATTAAATGGAAGAGAAGGAGAAATAGAAAAGTTATTAAAGAACACTGATAAGGAATGCATTGTCCTGAACCATAAGGAAAAACCCCATTAAGCTTCACTTGTAATGAGAATGTGTTTAATCACTTATACGGATATGTAATCACCACCTATTCCAGAACATTGGCTAGAGGAAAACATGCTGGAAGCAGGCCAGGTGCTGAAGTTCCTGGAAAGCACTAAATAGCTTTTATTACACACACAATATAAATATTAAATAAAGAAAGAAGAGGTCAAGTCAGACACCATTTACAGAATTTCCTTTTAAAATTTAATTCATATATGGATTTCAAGGGTTTTACAAAAATTGCTTAATTTCAATGTGAATTCAAAAATAATTAATACACACAGGATATATACAAAAAGGATTGATTGCTGTAGAAACAACTTCTTACAAAACTAGCTCTGGGGAACTCCATGATCTACAATCACACTGCTGTAGTACCCTGATGTTCCCTTTTTTCACATAGGCTACGTGATGCATGCTGGATGCCTGAAAATCCAGAACAACCACCATGTCAGAGAACAGGTCTTGATTGAAGTAGCTTAACTCCTTAGGAAAGGGACCTCAACCCCCTTTCTTATAAATGCATGACAAGGAAGTAAAGAATTTCAAGGGTAAATCCCTACTATAAGTGCCCTCCTCCCAAACTTGAGTTTTCTTTTCAATGATATTGATTCTATAATATATTTCCACATATATAGTATGATGTATTAGCCAGAAGAAACACTTAATGAAGTCTGTCTTCCCCATATTCGCCTATTTAGATAAAGTTTATTAAAAATATTCTCACTAGGAAATTAATACTGAAAAAATCACCAGCTCTTCCAAAGAGCTTCTTGCTAAGGGCTTAATGGTTATGACCTTCAGCAGAGTCAAGCTCATCAGCAACCTGAATGGCAGGACCCTAATGGGGGACAGATAAAACAGTATTTCATTTTGCAGTGGGCTTTAAGGGAAAGAACTGCCCATTCTGACACCGGATTACCATGGAGTCACAAAAAACACACAATATTTAAGACTACAGACCTAAAAACCAGAAACTCAGTAGTTCATAGTTTTTATATAGGAAAGATGTGAAGTAAGGTTAGGAAAGTGGTAGTGCCACTGGAAGAGCAAAAAGTTAAAAAAAATATGAAATCACAAAAAGCAAACCCTCCCAAAACCCAGACTCTCCAGTCAGCTTTCATCAGTTCTTTTGGTATCAACTGATGATGCACCAAGACAAGCAAGAAGACTCAGGAAACTCCTACTATACAATAAACTTGTTTAGACACCTGCTCAGCCCTTGGCTTGCATCTCAGGGTAACAACACAATTCCCATTACCCCAGTTCCACAAGACAACTGATTTAAACATACCTTCTACCACTGATGGAACAATTAATGTAGGTGGATGTCGCTGGGTCATAGTTACTGCAGAAGAAAAGAACTTCCCCCTTAATAAAAAGTTATATATTACTAACGTACAATATTAGTATTATTTTAGGATAAAAAGCTATACAAGACCATGTTATCAGGGCATGTCACATACACAAACACTAGGATTTCTACATGTTATAACTACCAAATTGTATTGGAGATTAACCAATGGTTTCTTCATCCACTTCTCTTTAACCCTCATACTTCATTTAAAAACATTCTAGATTAAAATAACTGAGGTATGTAGCATATTTTTAGACATATTTATATTTACTTTTTCTTAAATTAGCCTTCTAACCAAGTAGAAAAATGTTTGTAATTCATTCTCTTATATATATTACACAAACATATTATCATGGTTTAGCCGGCAACTCAGCCCCACACAGTCGCTCGCTCACTCCCCCACCGGTGGATGGAGGAGAGAATCAGATGGGTAATGCTCACGGGTTGAGATAAGAACAGTTTAATAATTAAAATGAAACAACAACAAAAATGCAATGGAAAGGAAAACGACGAGAGGCGCGAAATGCAGGGGGAGGGGGATGTACCACCGAAACAAACCACATGTGCCACAGCTGCTCACCACCCGCCAACCCAACACCATGCCTCCCCGAGCCACAACTGCCCCACTTAATATACTGGTCATGGTGTCACATGGTATGGAATGAACATCCCGTTAGCCAGTTGGGGTCAGCTGCCCCAGCCGTGGCCCAGCCCCTCCCAGCCTCCCACCAACGCGGCAGAGCACGTGAAGCTGGAAAGGTCCCCAACCACCACAGGCACCACAGTGAAGAGAATTAAACCCTTCTCAGCCAAAACCAGCACATTATCCACCCCTTATTCCAGACCATTTACTCCATGCCCAGGTCCCATACCATCCAAGACAACCTTACCAACCACCACCCCTCCCCTTCCCATCCTTTAATATAATACACAGACATCATTCCCTTAGTCTATGGACTTTCCCTGTAAAATGTCCATCAGAATGTCCATTGAGTTCACCCAGTCCATGACTCTGGGCTCCATCAGTCATATCAGTCTTTCAGGGCAGGAGAGATGGTGTGTGTGGTGTTGGGTTGCTGCATGCCAAGTCAGTCGTCATTCCATCACTGCTGCACTTCGCTTGTTTCACAATTTATCTTCCATGGATTGGGAAGCTCGTACTCTGATATCATTGATACAACACAGAGTTGACACACAGTATTATATAGCAGTTCGCATTGTGCCATTCTGTTCATTGGCTGTTTTCGCCCAAAATCAAATCCCCTTGAGGCACACATCGGACTTCTCCATCCTCCTGCATCACCCACCAAGTGCACTGACGTCCTCAAGCAAAAGCAATCCCATGAATGGGTTTGCCTTTGCCTGACACAGGAAGAACCCAGACTGTTTTGCCCAGCATACTTTTTGTGTGCACTACAGGGACTCTATCCCCTTCCACAGTTTGTAGGATTTCTGACTGGGCAGGGCCAGCTCGATTGGCAGATCCCCTCGTGTTGACTAACCAGGTGGCTTTTGCTAAATGTGTATCCCAGTGTTTAAATGTTCCACCCCACATTGCTCTTAGCGTAGTTTTTAACAGCCCATTGTACCTTTCAATTTTCCCAGAGGCTGGTGCATGATAGGGGATGTGATACAACCACTCAATACTGTGCTCTTTGGCCCAGGTGTCTATGAGGTTATTTCAGAAATAAGTCAGTCCCACTGTCTGACTCAATTCTCTCTGGGGTGCCATGTCACCACAGGACTTGTTTTTCGAGACCCAGGATAGTGTTCCGGTCAGTGGCGTGGGGGACAGGATATGTTTCCAGCCAGCCAGTCATTGTTTCTACCATTGTAAGCACGTGATGCTTGCCTTGGCGGGTTTGTGGTGTGATATATTTCAGCCATCATCCCCCATACCACAGAGGCTTTACTCGCTTCGCTTGCAGCGCACGTTTCACATTCATGGATAACCTGTGCAATAGCGTCCATGGCCAAGTCCACCCCTCAATCACGAGCCCATCTGTGTGCTGCATCTCTCCCTTGATGGCCTGAGGTGTCATGGGCCCACCAAGCTAGAAATAGTTCACCCTTATGTTGCCAGTCCAGATCCACCTCAGCCACTTCAATCTTGGCAGCCTGATCTACCTGCTGGTTGTTCTGATGTTCTTCGGTGGCCCGACTCTTGGGGACGTGAGCATTGACACGACGTACCTTTACAACCAGGTTCTCTAACTGGGCAGCAATATCTTGCCACAATGTGGTGGCCCAGATGGGTTTGCCTTTACGCTGCCAGTTGCTTTGCCTCCATGGCTGTAACCACCCCCACAGGGCATTTGCCACCATCCAGGAGTCAGTATAGAGATAGAGCACTGGCCACTGTTCCTTTTCGGCCATGTCTAAGGCTAGCTGGATGGCCTTTACCTCTGCAAACTGGCTCGATTCACCTTCTCCTTCAGCAGTTTCTGCGACTTGTTGTGTAGGACTCCATACAGCAGCCTTCCATCTCCGGTGCTTTCCCACAAGGTGACAGGACCCATCAGTGAACAGGGCATACTGCTTCTCATTTTCTGGCAGTGTGTTATACAGTGGGGCTTCTTCAGCACGTGTCACCTCCTCCTCTGGTGATATTCCAAAGTCTTTGCCTTCTGGCCAGTCCATAATCACTTCCAAGATTCCTGGGCGACTGGGGTTTCCTACTCGAGCCCGCTGGGTAATCAGCGCAACCCATTTACTCCATGTAGCATCAGTTGCATGGTGTGTGGAGGGGATGTTTCCTTTGAACATCCAGCCCAGCACTGGCAGTTTGGGTGCCAGGAGCAGCTGTGCCTCAGTACCAATCACTTCTGAGGCAGCTCAGACCCCTTCATATGCTGCCAATATCTCTTTTTCAGTTGGAGTATAGCGGGCTTCGGACCCTCTGTATCCCCGACTCCAAAACCCTAGGGGTTGACCTCAGGTATCCCCTGGCACTTCCTGCCAGAGGCTCCAGGTAGGGCCATTGTCCCCGGCTGTGGTGTAGAGCACATTTTTTACATCTTGTCCTGCCCGGACTGGTCCAAGAGCTACTGCACGAACTATCTCCTGTTTAATCTGTTCAAAGGCTTGTCGTTGCTCAGGGCCCCATTTGAAATCATTCTTCTTCCAGGTCACTTGATAGAGAGGGCTTATGATCAGACTGTAACGTGGAATATGCATTCTCCAAAAACCCACAATGCCCAAGAAAGCTTGTGTTTCCTTTTTGCTAGTTGGTGGAGACATGGATGCTATTTTGTTGATCACATCCATGGGGATCTGATGATGACTATCTTGCCATTTGATTCCTAAGAACTGGATCTCTTGTGCGGGTCCCTTCATCTTACTTTGTTTTATGGCAAAACCAGGTTTCAGAAGGATTCGGACGATTTTCTCTCCTTTCTCAAAAACTTCTTCCACTGTGTTGCTGCACACGGTGATATCATCAACGTATTGAAGGTGTCCCGGAGCTTCTCCCTGTTCCAGTACAGTCTGAATCAGCCCATGGCAAATAGTAGGACTGTGTTTCCACCCCTGGGGCAGTCAATTCCAGGTGTACTGGACACCCCTCCAAGTGAAAGCAAACTGTGGCCTGCACTCTGCTGCCAGAGGGACTGAGAAGAATGCATTAGCAATATCAATTGTGGCATACCAGTTAGCTGCCTTTGACTCCAGTTTGTATTGAAGTTCTAGCATGTCTGGCACAGCAGCACTCAATGGTGGAGTGACTTTGTTCAGGCCACAGTAGTCTACTGTTAGTCTCCACTCTCCATTAGATTTCTACACTGGCCATATGGGACTGTTAAAGGGTGAGTGGGTCTTACTGATGACTCCTTGGCTCCTCAGTTGGTGAATGAGTTAATGGATGGGGATCAGAGAGTCTCTGTTGGTGTGATATTGCCGCCGGTGCACTGTTGTGGTGGCGATTGGCACCTGTTGTTCTTTGACCTTCAGCAACCCCACAACAGAAGGGTCCTTTGAGAGACCGGGCAAGGTAGACAGCTGTTTAATTTCCTCCGTCTCCAAGGCAGCTACACCAAAAGCCCACTTGTAACCTTTTGGGTCCTCGAAATACCCTCTCCTGAGGTAGTCTATGCCAAGGATGCACGGAGCCTCTGGGCCAGTCACAATGGGGTGCTTTTGCCACTCATTCCCAGTGAGGCTCACTTCGGCCTCCAATACAGTTAGCTCTTGGGATCCCCCTGTCACTCCAGCAATGCTGATGGGTTCTGCCCCTATATAGTTTGATGGCATTAAGGTGCACTGTGCACCAGTGTCCATTAAAGCTTTATACTCCTGTGGGTCTGATGTGCCAGGCCATCAGATCCACATAGTCCAGTAAACCCAGTTATCCCTTTCCTCCACCTGGCTGGAGGCAGGGCCCCTCTAGCCCTGATCATAGTATTTGTCACTCACTACCTGTGAATATAAATCACAAGTGTCTCTGTTAAGATCAGAAATAAAATCAGCACTTCTGCTCCTCTGTCTGGGGACCTGCTTACTGGAAATTGGAGCAGCAGCTTTCCTGGAAGAACCTCCCTGAGTGATGGTTTTTCCTTGCAGCTCATGTACCCGTGCCTCTAGGGTTGAGGTAGGTTTTCCATCCACTTCTTCATGTCCTCTCCGTGGTCACGCAGGTAGCACCATAGGGTGCCCCGTTGTGTGTATCCCTTCTTTTAAGCAAAGGGATGCTTATTCCTAATGGCTGTGATACTGGTCTGTACTGGTGGGGAGTAGGACATATCTTCGTTGAATTGCTTGAACTCCCGGGACAGTTTCTTAACACCAGAGACAAACGAGGAGGAGATATTTGCTTCGTAATCCTGGAGTTTATTGATCAACCTCGCCACTGTTGGTGCCTTGTCATCTTTCCAGGACATTGCTGCCAATAAGTTCCCATGCGTTGATGGTGCACTCCGTACAAACTTCCACCACGTGGGTCGTGTGCACTGGGCTTCATCTGGATCTTTGGATGACTGTTGATCATCTAGGTCACTATAAGTCACCTCAAGTATGGCTAGTTCCCTCAGGTACTGGATAACTTTCTCCATGGTCATCCATTTTCCTAGGTGAAATACAGTATCTTCTTTGAAGGGGTACCTTTCTCTCACACCTGACAGGAGTCGCCTCCAGAGGCTGAGGGCTTGTTTTCCTTTCCCAATTGCTTTGTCAATGCTCTCTTCCCTAGAGATGCCCTTCCTTCCCCTCTATTTCCAGGCTACTGGCCCCATTATCCCAGCATCGGAGCAGCCAGGTGATAATGTGCTCACCTGAACGACAGCCAAAATCTTTTTGTATATCCCGCAACTCACTCAAGGATAGGGATCGGGTAGTTTCTGTTTCTGGTACTCATTCTTCCTCTTCTTCCTCCTCTTCTTGTGATGGCCCTGCTTCTTCATCATCTCTTTCTAAACAAGTTGACTTTCTCTTCCAAGATTTCTTCTTGGCTATAGGGGCGACTGATACTGGCATGGGTTGGTCCTCTGATTTAGCTGCAATGCTTGTCACCGGGGTTGGAGTAGCTGCAGTGTCTATCATGGGGGTTTGAGCGGCCACAGTGCTTGTCGCTTTCCTTGTCTTTGTCTTTTTAGATCTAGAGGCCTTCTCTTCCCCTTGGGGGTACTGAAAAGCGTTAAATAGGGCTCGATAGGCATGGGCCAGGCCCCAGCACATTGCAGTGATTTGTATCTCTCTGGAATTGCCAGGGTGATAACATACTTCCTCCAAATATTCTACTAATTTTTCAGGATTCTGCACTTGTTCAGGGGTGAAGTCCCATGACACTGGGGATGCCCACCATCTTAGGCATTTGCCCATACTATCCCACATACACTGCCACACATAGCTATCAAGCCTTGGGGCAGATCTCTGGATGATATTCTTAAATTTCTTATTAATCTTAGACAGAAGTGAAACCGTCTGCCAAAGCAATACCAACAGATGTATCTTAACTACCCAAGGATGTTAGGATACTGAAAAGTTGGTGTAATGAAGGAGGAGACATTATATAAGATGGTGGCTATGATGCCTTTCTGTATTTCCTCCATAAAAAACCTCTGAGAGGAGGAGGTATAATTGCTAATTGTCTCCATGAGGTGTTAGCTGAAGTACAGTAACGGCTTCCATGCAAGACCCACATAACCAATAAAGCTCAAAGTCAGTGTTTTAATAACAAATCTCCTAGGCAAAACATCTCTAATCACTTCAGAGCACAGCAAACTACAAAACCCAACATGAATCTTTAACATGTACTTCAAAATCAGCATGGTCTAGACTGGACAAACTAATATTGAGAACAGATGAATCAATGCTGTGACCAGCAACTGTTATTATCTCAAACCCTTCGTGCCCCACATTGGGCATCAAAAAGGACTCTTGTAGTTCAGCCTCTGTCGGCAACTAAACACCATGCAGCTGCTCACTCACTTCCCCCGCCCCTGTGGGACAGGGGAGAGGATCAGAAGAGCAAAAGCACAAACAAAAAAAAACCCACAACTTGTGGGTTGAGATAAGAATGGTTTAATAATTACAATAAAAATAATAATTATAATAATAATGATTATGATAATAATAACAATAATGATAATGTAATAAAATGGAAAAGAAAAAAAGGAAAAAACCCAGAAACACAAATGATACCACCGCCCACCACCCACTGACCGACGCTGCCCGTCCCCGAGCTGCGATTGCTGCTTCCCTCCCCCAGCCAGCTCCTCCCTATTAACATACTGGGCATGACATTACATGATATGGAATATCCCTTTGGTCAGTTTGAATCCATTCTCTTAGCTGTGCCCCCTCTCCTCCTGGCTTCCTGTGCACCCAGCAGAGCATGGGAAACTAGAAAAGTCCTTGACTAGTGCAAGCATTACCTAGCAACAACCAAAACATTGGTGTGTTATCAACATTGTTTTCATACTAAGTCCAAAGCACAGCACTATGCCAGCTGCAGTGAAGAAAATTAACTCTATCCCAGCTAAAACCATGACACCTTAATATATTAAGGCTAAGAAAAGGCAGCAGCAAAACAATCTCATGCATGTGCCAGTTAATATAGCATTAAAGTTGTGTATTTATTCACATACAGGAACTGTGGAGATGGGAAAAGGCTATTTGCTAATCCCAGTTAGGCTACTGTGAACCTAACAGCACAGATATTTGTGATTTACATCAATGCAAGCACTACCAATAAGTGATAAAGCAATTTATTATTGGGATGCTCAGATCGCTCCCAAAACAACAACTAAAAGTATATGTATTCATGAGGATTCCATTAGTAATGTTTCACTATACTTGTTATGAATTAGATTAAAAGCCCCTTTTTCAAAGCTTTTCTGAGTAAATGCTCTTTCCCTCCATCACAAGAAATAATAGAAAAAAACCCTCAAAGTTTCCACAGCACAAGTTTGGAAGTGAAAAAAAAAACAAAAAAGAAAAAAAAACCAAACAAAATAAAAACCATGCCTCACTTGACTATTCTTGTGAGCAAACAGTGTGCTGCTGCGGCCAAGAAGGCCAAGAAGATGCTGAGTTGCATCAAAAAGGGCATCGCCAGCAGAGAGAAAGAAGTCATCATCCCGCTTGACTCAGTGCTTGTCAGGCCACACCTGGAGTACTGGGTACAGTTCTGGTCCCCGCTGTACAACAAAAGATGTGGACAGGCTGGAAGGGGTCCAGAGAAGGGCCACCAAGATGATCAAAGGACTGGGAAGCCTGCCATATGAGGATAGGCTGGGAGAACTGGGTTTGTTCAGCCTTGAGAAAAGGAGGCTTAGGCTTAGAGGGGATCTCATCACCATGTACCAGTACTTAAGGGTAGCTACAAAAAAGATAGAGACTCCCTTTTTACATGGAGGAGTCACATGGAGAGGACAAGGGGGAATGGATACAAATTGCTCTTGGGGAGATTCCGATTGGACATGAGAGGAAAATTTTTCACAGTGAGGACAGTCAACCATTGGAATAATCTCCCCAGGGAAGCGGTTGACTTGGCCACGTTGGACACTTTTAAGAGTCATCTGGACAGGGTGCCGGGCCATCTTGTCTAGACTGTGCTCTAACCTAGAAAGGTTGGACTAGATGATCCCTGAGGTTCCTTCCAACCTGGGATTCTGTGATTCCTCTGTAGCTTCTCTTGTACACTCTATTTAGAGTAGTTATAAACTAGATAAAACTGAAGGAAAACAGAAGAAGACAGACCACCCAAACTCTACACATTCATTTCATAGAAGCATAGAATGCTTTGTCTTGGAAGGGACCTATAGAGGTCATGTAGCCCAACCCCCTGCAGTGAGCAAGGACATCTTTAACTAGATCAGGATTTCAAAGATCTATATAGAAGTGTCTTTCTTCACACCACTATTCGAGCTGGCAGCATTAATAATATGCTCATGTTTGCTTTGGTGTCCCATCCCCCCAGCACTCAAACACACTCCCCACTCCTGGGAGCAGCCAGCTTGTTTTGGCAATTCAGCAATACATCAGCGAGCCTGCTGACAACAAACTAGAAAAATTGATTACTTTGATCACAATAGGTGCATTTGCATGATTGAATTTTTGATTGTAGTGACAACTGTTAAGTCGGGATCCATGAAGCAGAGCAAAGTAATGGATTAGTCACCACAGCTTCAATTAATGGTTTTGATTCCCAGTGGCAAATCAATGTCTATCAACTCTGACTTTCTTGTCAAAAGCAGGCTGGCAACACCACCATCTATAGCACTTAATTTACAGATCTTGTAAAATCTTGGAAACAAGAATTGACAGAAGCATCTGATTTTACCTCAGGACAACATATAAATTATACTCTGCTCTTCTGCTCCTATCTTGAAAGGCTTTGGCTAGAAGGGTAGAATAATTCAGTATTGCTGAGTGCAGAAATAAGCTCTGTGTAATCATTATCTTAAATCCTGTTTACAAGCTCTAAAATACATACATCAGCTTCCTCTCTGATTTGGACTAATGTCTATTAAACAATTTTAGTCCAGTAAAATTAGGAAACACATGGCCTAAAAAACCCAGTTCGAATGAAAGAAACTGGGGGCTGGAGAAAGCATTGTATACATTGTATATGGAAGCTGCAGTGATGGCTTCTCAGGTAAACACTCCAGAAAACAAGAAGAAATAAGGCACAAACTTACACATGGCATTTTATTTCCATATTAAGAACAGAAGAGCAGAAATATAACAGAGAATAGAGGATGCTTTAGGGAAAAAATATTAAGTGCTAGATATGGTATCATGTAATTGAGGAACTTGTTCATTGGTAATAGTACTTGGAGTGAGTTATTACAACTTATTTGTGTACAGTAACAGAGTGGTCCACGGACCAGAAAATTGTGAAGGACTGTTTTCTCTTTGGCAGTTGCTTAAGTTAACTGTAAAAACATCCAAAGATCTCACATAAATTTTGTGGAAAGCAAGAGGAACAGAGCTCAACACTAAACAGCAGTCAGTGAATGCACTGAAAGGCACGTCTGGAGCTTCCCTGAATGGGAAAGTGCAGCAAACTCTGCTCAGTTTCTAGTGGTGCAGCTCTCAGTGTAAACATGCTTCAAATATACTTGACACAAATTTCTTATTACACCAGTGCCACAGAAAACCACCTTAGCTCTCACACACATTTAACATAAGCATCTTCTCTCTGATGCAAGCAGCCAGTACAACCTTCTCCTTAAGCCAAACTAGTGCACAGTGGCTTCCTGGGTTTTTCCTCTTAACTAAAAAAGAAACAGGACACAGAACTGCTCTGCAGTCAGGATAAGGCAGAGAAATGAAAAACTATGGAAGGAAGGTCATGTTTTAAATTATTTTTTAACCAAACAATGTACAATTCCTAATAGGTTGCAACAAACAATAAAAGCATTCTTTATCCAAATAAATCCAGAAGTAACACTGCTAAGAAAGAACTGCTGAGCTAAATCTGCAAAGCATAATAGGAGAAAGCATCAGGCCCCTTCTGGTTCTAAGGTAAGGCAACAAGAAAATTTTATTTGCTTTGAAAAGGACTAACTCAAATCCATGAACTTTAGTTCTAAGGAGTTCATATCTATAGTGTCTAAGAAGTCCTCAAAATGAGTGAGCTTACAGTGGTAAACTTGGAGCACTCTTCTGCAACAATGACAACTGAAGTGCAGTGACTATAAAGGATTTTTTTTTTAGCTCTGCTAGAAGACTTCTAGCCCTGATGGTAAAGCCATTTATATCCCATTTTCATAAGTGAAGTGTCAGCAGAGTTGTTCTGGTAGAACACAACCAACCTTTTTTCCTATTTTCATTACAAAAGTGACACCTCTTATTGTGCCTTAGGCAGTCATCACTACCAAGTTGAAAGTTTACCAGCAGAGAAAAGCTTGAGCTGGCAACAACAAGCAACATCTATAATTAGATATATACTTCTGCAGCCTTTTGCAGTGGAGAAGATGTGAGTTCATGAGATCACGGTGAATCCTGCCTAACTAGACCCTGGATCAGAAGCAGGCTTTGTAGGTGTATACAGCTATCGCAAATGGCAGACAGCCATATCAGAATGCAAGACCACTGAAATAAAGCACACAATGTTTTTGTAGCATGCTCTCACTACAGAGCAATTTTTTTTGTTATTGTTGTTGTTTTTGTTGGGTTGTGGGTTTTTTTCCAATGGCCCATATACAGTAAGAGTGATGCACTGCTGATGCAACAAATTAATGAGTCCTGAATTAGAAAAATTCTTTGCATTACTCGGTCCCTTCCTTAGACTTGGATTAAAGCATTAATGTAACAAGTCTGAAGAACAAAAAAAGGAACAAACCCTATTCTGTTTTGGTTTTTTTTTTGTTTTGCTTAAACTAGCAAAGCGATCTTACTCCAACAGACAAAGACCATCTTATCACCTACTCTACAGTGACAGACAAGGATACAGATGGCACAGAGCCCTGTAGGATAGTGTTTGTTGATCTTGTTAAAATCCATACAAAACTCCTTGACTAATCTTGCCATGGTAGCTTACCACAATGTCATGCATAATAAACAGCATTTACACAAGTGCCCAATTGGCGTTTTTACAGAATGCTTCCTGCTGTTGACACCCATTTCCTTTCTTCTGTTTTTGTCCATTACTATTTCTTGTGTCTGCACCATGTACTGCAAATAATCTCATTTTACTAATTCCTCTCAGATATGCCCTAGGCTATTGTAATACTCACTTTTCATCTGGGCTGTACTAATTCTGTTCTCTTGATAATACAGTGTCAGCCATAATTCATTTCATTACTCAGTACCTTTTCAATCAAACTCTTCTTAGAGTACCTCATTTCAAGCCTCTTTAACAGCTTTCTACTCCAAACACTCCAATCTTAACTATAAAGGCACAACAGATCAATTCTGGAAAAAGCCTTACCTGTGCTAGAAAGGCTTACACAGTACAGGCAGAATTCCTACAATTCATGGATGATCTTGTGTTTCTCTGTGATAATCAACCACTTCGTAATTGTTGAAAACAATGAACTCCTGAACAGTTGCGAAAGACTGATAACAGCAAACTACTTTGGTACATAACAGTGTCAGAATTCAGGCCCTGAGTCTGCAAACATCACACCTCCTGCAAAGTCAGGCTCAGGACTGGAACCTTTGTTATAAGTACTGTGACAGTGAACATGAAATAAATAAGGAACTTTTAGGGGAAATGACTTTTGATCTATGCACATTAAATAAATTTTTAAAATTTGAAGGATTTGCCTTCATTCTTTTCTGCTCAGTGCTTAAAATTGGTTTATAGTATACTTAAGATTTGAGCACATATCTAAAGCTAAGCACTCACTTAAGCATACTTCTAAGTCAGAACCATAAAGAACTAATTTTACATGTACTAGAACTCATCCATTAGTCTACTTCAGTATTCATTGTGCTAAGTTTATGTAACTGCAGAACAAGAACGTGTTTCCAGTTCCCTTTGCAGTAAGAGAAGTGACAGATGTCTAAAAAAATACATAAGGAAGTACAAGAAAATAATAAGAAATCTCATAATTACTTGTATCATCTTAAAGTCTCCTAAATTGTCTATTTGTTGGGTTATTTAAAATTGCTTTCCTATTACATGGCAATCAGTAGTGACTGTTTCAATAACTTGTTTCTCAGTCTCTGTAGCAAGCATTTTATAATTAATGAGAAATACATTACCATCAGGAGTAAAGCTATCATTTACCCACATGTGAAACATGTTAAATATGAACTGCCCGCAGGAGCTCCATATTCATTGAGTTTAAAAGGTATGGAAATGCATTTTCAGATAAATCTAAACCAACACTTTTTAAAAATTATATATTTCATTGAATAAAATGTCAAGACCACCTGTATTAAAACAATTATTGGACTGTTACATTTGCAAACTCGATGATATACTACTTAGCACAATCTGAAAGATTTGCCTCTCAGAAACCAGCACTCAAAAATGTGCTCAGAAAGAGAATTGTGCAAATGGAATAAATTTGTTAATGATACAGAAGACCAAATATTTCACTGATGCAAATAAATGCATCAATAAGAATGTGTCTGTATATCGAAGCCCAGATACACACACGTATAATAGTCTTAGATGGTATGTGAAGATATACTAGCTCTTGAACATGACTGTATTTCTGTATCATCATCAGAAACAATTTTATCACCAGAACTGATGTTGTTAATAAATTAAGGCAAGTCAAGGTCAGACCATATAAGCTAAATGGTCCCTTTTGACCTTAAGAAAAAAAAAAAGCTAAAAATGAAATAAAAAAAAAATCTATGAATATCAGCTTTTCTATTTAAAACAAAATTGAAGGTTGTTTTGTTTCTTGTTTTGCCTGCTTTGCCTCTATCCCTTTATAGAGTAGGCAGAATAAGCTGAAATGGCAAAAGCATATCTACTTTGCTACATAAAGAAATATATTCAGATTGGACTTTAAAAAGAAAAAGGCAGTAGCCTAACAAACTAGCAAGTCTGCAAAATGTTTCTCTGTGAGAACTTCTAAATGCATAATTCCATTATTTCAAGACACAACACCCCCTGTTCAGTTACGAGATGTACACCTGCTCTACAGCACATGGAAAGAATTTCCTGCAATACCCACCACACTTCTCATTGTGAAATCCTATTACAGCCCTTGGAAGAGTTCTGTTGAATTATTTCAATTTTGTATCATAACAATCAAAATACAGTAAAAATGAGAGCCTCTTTAGCTGTAAGGGATGCCACCTGAAAGTCTGCCTTGTCTCTGCTCTCCTTAACAGGTAGAAAATTGGCCTACTCCCCACATCCAAAAGATAAGAAAATTTAACTTGTTATCAGAAAAAAAAATCTCTTGCTTCTACAAGCTTGGTAACTTTTTGGTGCTTTTCTCACTAAATTTGTAGTCACTCAGAAAAAATGTTTCTATAAAAACAAAGCAATCTTTACTTAAATGTACTGATTTCAATGGGAATTGCATGTGTAAGAGCAATGATTGGCCTACTGTGTATATCTGTTACAAGCAGTTTTGTTAGCATAGGGTGAACCTAAAAAAAATGCACATATCACAAAACTGAACAATTCACAGGCAGGTTATTCTCTCCTGGTTTACACCAGAATGTCATCAGCTGGCTTACACTGGAGGTAGGCATCTAATCTATTCTTATCAGAGGTTACTCTGGTTTCCAGCTTTTCTAGGATCCTCCTGTTCATTCCTGTGCCTTTCTGTAAAAGCTCCCCAGAACACTACCATTGCTTTCTGAAAGCCTGACTAAAATTCTACCCTGATTTTGCATATACTGGCAAAGAACCTTCTCATTTAACTGACTTTTACTGCTAAACAAGGTCAAACCCATGCTTATTTGTGTGAAGAGTTGCATGCCCACTATAACCTCCCAAACTACCTACTCCTTCTCACAATGTAGTTAAACAACTCTTTTGCATTAAAAAGCACTCTATAGATAGCGAACAAGGCAATTACGCAAAGGCACACATGTATGGACATACTGTAAATATTTACTAGCTTCACTCTGAATGTTATAGCTGCTGATTGGCTTAAGATGTTGTCACAGATGGCACTTCAGCTTTCTGAAACTGGTACATTTAACCAGTGTCCTTTACTTTTAAAAATATACAAGGACACGTTTCCACCAAAACTAGAAGCAAACATAAGGATGAGGCTTGTGTGTGTGTGTTCTGGGCAGGGACACGTAAGAAAGAGCTGAGGTGGACAAGAATAAAGACTAATGTCCACCACATCTTTAAAGAGTGCCAACCAGAGGATGCCTTGATAGAGGGCTGTTCAAGACAGCCAGAGCAGCTGTTCAAGGCTCTCTACCTCTGTTACTGTTTCTCTAGTTCCCTCTCCTGATCTCCTTTAGCCTTCTTTTTTTCTAGATCAAATGTATCTACTTTCCTTGAACTTCCTTCTGAGACTGTATTTTTGGAACCTCTTTTCTGTTGTTTTCCTTTCGTATTTCTCTCCTTTGCTATTTCAGTATTGTGCTTTTCTGTGCATTCCTTCTCCTGTGCATGCTGTAATTCACAGGTACTCTTAGAGATGACAAACTCCATCATAATTTTTTCTTCACAGCTGGAATAATCTACAAAACTCTGCATAGCTATTGAAGTGGGACTGCTGATAATATTAGATGCAAAACGTAATTAAAACATTATTTATACTAGCATTGAACTGCAGGAGTAATTTTACCTGCACAAGAGCTACGAACTTGCTCATTTTAATAGGAACACTTTTTTCCAACTTCATGTGTTATTCTAATTACCAACCATATGGCTAAAGATGAGACACACTCGGTTAATGACAGAGCTGTAAAGAGATTTTCTGTTTCTTACTCAGGAGCCTGGATTCATAGTTCATTCTTAGGGGCAAGGGTGAAACTGAGTTTTGCTTTTGCATCCATGCATAATGTCTTTGAAATGGCTCTTGAACTGTGATTGCAAACTTTTCGTTATTATTTAACCATGTGAATTATACATTAATGGGATGGGATACAACCCTTGTGGTAACATACACAATTTCATTTTATTCATTCATGTTCTTTTAGAAGTAACAAAGTAAGTTTAAGCTTTTATGCTATACTCTTTCTGCTGCATAAGAAAAACTGAGGTCAATTGTTCATGGCACTGTTCCTCAGACAGCAAATACATTATAGAGGTAGCAAAAACTCTATCCTCATATACCAGGAGAGAGACTAAGTGCACACCATAAATTTATTCCTGTATCAAAAAAGAAAAAGCTTCAGATATTTCCTTCTACATGCAACATGGAGAACAGCACTGGCATTAGTAATTATTAGAAGAGTGAACTTTTAAATATTGCTATTCTATATACTGGCTGTATATGACAATGAATGACATTTCACTGAATGACATTTGCTTCTTTTTCTATGTCCGAATTCAGACAATTTTAATGTATTATCAATTTCATATTTTGATGTATTTTGCTTTGAAGATTCTCTTAACATCTTTCTGAGTTGTTAAAGCTATATGGGCAAATTAAGAAAAACAAGAAACAAATATACATATGTGCCTCAATAGGAACTCGCAATGTTGACTTCACCAGATTTCACTCTACCCCATTATGCTGCTGGTCTATTTCATTCACCTGTTATTTAAAATGTAACACTCAGCCATTCTTACAGATAATAATACAACATTAAAATGTCCATATCTGATGTACATCTATTGTCAAATGCGTTGTATCAAAACCCAACACCTAATATGTGTTTCATTATTGTAGAAAGTGTACCAATTCACTTATGATTATTTATATATTATTGAATAGCTGGACCAAGACAGATCAAGATTTTTATTAAATTTTTTCCTGTTGGTTGCCTGGGGGAGAACCATAGTTCCTATCAGCAGGGCTCCTTGTGCTAAGTGCGATACAAAAACAATGTAAAAAATTATGTCTTTTCCCCAGTGCTGATACCAAAACAAAATGAGGAAACACTAGGTGACGGCTGACCATAAAACAGAACGTATTGGTTCAAAATTTCTTCAGTAGTATAAACAAAATTACTGATGACAGGAGACACTTTCATAGTTCTTACAGTTCATTTGGGGAGGGTGATCCAAAAAAATGTCAGCAGAGGCAACAGCTCTTGAAAGTGCTTAGGAAGAAAGAAATGGCTGATCAAGGTGGCAACATTAGTGGGGTGGAAAAGACACACGGGTAAGCTGCATCAACAGGTATGTCAGGAGAACATGGGTTAAGATGCAGAAGGTAATAAACCAGCTTCTATTTGGTGTAGGATCAAAGCAGAACAAGGGGAGAGACTCACAGGGTCTCCCTATCCAGCTAAACAGTAGGGACCAAGTTTATGGAGCTCAACAAAAGGGACAGAGGCAACACTGATGAGGAAAATGGCGGAACTCAAGAAAGAAAAGCCCCTTCTAGGTACAGGATATGAAATAAGATAGTTGTTATAAGCAAAAATCTGGTTGTTGGGATACATAAAGAAAAAGAAGGATCAAAGGGGAAGGATTAAAAGAAACAAAGCTAATACACAGGAAAAATAGCCCAATAATCTGTTACACCTGTGCAGAGGGTACAGGTAGTGTCCACCACTCAGCAGTGAGGGAATTCAGCACAGGTAGAAGCAGCTACCCCAGACACAGATTATGGCCAAGCAGACGTATGGCAATTACAAGGCCAGTCTGCCCCTACCTGCTTTTTACCTTCACAGGTACACTTACAGTAAGACCAATATAAAATAAAATTGTGAAAGATACCTACACTTAGGTAAAGAACTGTTGTAATGAAAAAAGTAGGAACCTCCATATTATTATCTGAGAACACTTTCAAAGCTGTCAAAACACATGCTTTTGGGCTGTAATGCTTATTGAGAAACACTTCACAGAGCAGTACCAGTTCCCTGTAAACATGCTTTTTATTGCAGCTATACTGCAGGACAACAGGAGAGGAGAATATGGAAACAACCGGGGGCTCTTAAGGGCATTGCAACTGTTATGTAAAAAAACCCCTGTAAATGTATTTCCTTGCTGCAGTACACTTTTAGTAGCAGAGATGTGTACTAAGGTAGAAAACTATTTGTCTCTGACTGCCAGAGCTCTATTACTTTTCTCCTCTACACCGGGGTGGTGACCTTTTGGATACAGCCTTAAAGAAAGCACTTTCTAAAAGCAGACTGCATCAGCCTAGAAAAGTCTTAGTGTGTTACCCATATTATCACTTTCATAAAGGACAAAAAGAAATTGATTACTCTTTAGAAAAACTTAAAATTCATTCATCAGATGTGCGCATGCATGTATAGATGCAGCTCTGCAGACATATGCATATGCATACACAGCATACTTTTAAAAATAAGTCTTACAATTTCTACATTTCAGCTTTATTTCTCAACACTGCTATATTTGATCTTGTGACTACACCTAAAAAGAAAAAATGTTCTTTTGCACAAGAATTTACATGAGGTGGCAAGCAAAAAACATACAGTCGAAATCTTCACCATCAGTTCAAGTGACACACATAGAATTGGCCTCTTTTTGCAGAACTCGAGTGATTTAGTCTGCTAGTCATCATTATATTATAATTCCTTATTATGTCTTGGCAATGCTTATGGTCTATCTCTAGCCCAAGTCATTTTGCCAGCTCTTTGTAAAAGTCTCTAAAAGCTGATCCTGTTACTGTAAATGCACTTCAGTACACAAATAAAATAGAACGTTATCTTATACCTGTATAACCACTGTCTCGAGGTTCCCAATGAGCTTCTAGATGTCACGTATTATAACATAAATTTAATACAGTATAAGAAATAAATCCTACTTTAAGTTACAGCCATTTTACCCTGTGTACTACCATCCTGCTAGACGTGGCAAGTCAGCAAGATGTGGTGAAATCAGCATCTTATGGAAGATCTCTGAAGAGCTGCTTACATGAGAAACACAGTGCTCAAATATTGAGTGTTTTAAGATTTCATTTTTGCCCCTATCAGAGATAAGGGTGAACATACTTCTTTTCATCATCAAGTGGAGTGTAATAATGATACCAGGCACTTTCTCAGGCTCTTCTATTCATTAGAGTTTGGTCTAAATATAATGCTTCCAATAGCAGACATGCTCCAGCAGGATACTGAAGTTTCAACCTCTGGATGAGAACCTGAGCCTAAGCATTTCTCCCTCTACAGTGCCTGGCACGTAATGTTACTGTACTGTACAAATTCTGTCCTGGTTAATTATGTTTTGATTGCCAAACGTTCTCTCCACTGCTCCCTCACTGGACACCACCCTGCTCCCCATCTCAGAGGGGTGTGTAATGTCACTGGATTTCTAGCCAGTTCCTGTATTTCATCCCAGAATTAGCCACATCAAGAAGTTACACATTGGGCTACAGTAAAACTAGGAATTACAGAAATGTGAAATTTTACTATTCTGTAGGATTACAGTTTTGGAAGTGGAGAGAAAAAATACAGCCACATTTCAGTGGCATATCACAGACTAAATAAACCAACATTAAACACAGTACAACAGATGATACTGAATCCACATAATCTGCATGTATCTGTATCTAAGCACAGGATGTGCCAAGTTTCTTTTGCTCACTGCACAGAAGAGTCAAATGGTCCCTTAAGAAGTAAATTTGGTGCAATATAATTTGGTTATAGTAAAAGCATTTATCTCGACACCCTCCTGCTGATCATTAAATCCAATTTATCACAGCAGATACAGATCTATAAAAGAGTGAATCTTCCAAATCAAATGTGTGCACATAAGCAAAGTTCCCACCTTGTGAGGACTGAGTAAATTTTTCTAGGCATTGCAAAATTCCCAGATAAAACTGATTGCCAGCCAAAGCCAGTCAATCAAGCTATAACTGATTCTAACCAGTACTCCCTTATCCTGCTAAACATTTCACCTGCATCAGAGTCAGCCTTAAAATAAATGTAAATTTTTTCTCCTTCATGTCAAAAAAACCTCACCCCAAAATCACAGCAAATAACTTCCATTCAAATGGCTACAAAAGAGAAAAAAAGCCCAGCCAGTACAAGTGAAAGAAAAGCCTGACAACTCCCATACATAAAGGTTTGAGTCAAATGATTGCAGTGAGCATGACTAATTACACTGGCTATGGAAGCGGGCAATGGAAATGCCACTAAGGTGTAGGTGCTTCTCTATGTAACCAGGCAGCCTCACCCACTTGACACCAAAGGAATTCAGCATTGATGGAGTGAAGAGAAATGCAACTCTTTACATTTTAGTTCCATGAAAAATAGTCCTGCTTGCTCTTTCCTTCACCACCTGTCATTTTGCTATGTGATCACCCATTATATAAAAAAGCAGTGGAAGAGCTAAATTCTCAAAGCCAGCTGCTAAATTTAGCTACTTCTGTTAACATGCCACATGCTTACAGATAGAAAAAAGTTTATAGTGATGACAGGTGGGAATAACTACAGCAAAGAGTAAATAAACCCAGCAGCAGGCACAGTTCTCCCTCTTGACTTCGCCTCCAAAATCAGCTGCATCTACAAGGAGGAAATGCCAAACCACCCACCATTCTGCAAATGTCTTTCATCTGCTTTGTAACATGGGCAGACTCCATCTCTTTCCTGCCAACAAGGAAAGAAGAGAAATAGCAGTGCTACATATACATGCCAATGGCATCTGTCAGAGAGGCCAGTATACTGTTGTCTGCTAGACACCTTGGCCGATTCCCTGCAGGGTATAGCCACACTGCTGTTGCAGAGGTAGCATGAGCTTGCCCTGACCAAAGCTAGCCTCAGGATTGTAACTGCATCTAGAATTAGGGGAAGGAAATCCACACTGTCCCATGGAAGTCATTCCTCCCCTTTGGTCATTTAGGGTTTGCCCAGAGCTGTACCTGGGTTAACGTGTCCTCCTATGTCTCTGTGGCACAGAATCTGCTGCAGCCTTCTGCTGAAGAAAAGTCCTTCCCCGAATTAGGTACCTTTCTCTGGCATGGTTGCCATGATGAGAAACACTTTATGGCCCCCAAGAGCCTTATGTATACGTTAGGGCCAAGTTCCTTTGCAGGCTTGTGTTTACTGCTTTGTTTGGCTTTACTACCTCCAAAGCACTCAGTTTTTCATCTTCCAACTACAAGATTTTGAAAATACCAGTATAAACATTATAGTAAATCAATCAGTCATTCTTGTCAAGCTCTCAGTTACAAAAATACTTGATTAGTATGTGTTGGGTGTCCATGCTGAGGCACTGGCAGTGGGGGCTGTGGAGGGTCTTTGTGAGGAGAGGCTGGGGCTGCCCCGTGCTGGACATGGCCAGTTCCAGCCAGTTCTGCGGCCACCCAGCGCAGGGCACAGCTGAGCCCCTCAGCCATACTGGTGGCACCTCTGTTGAATCATATTTGAGACAGGGCAAATGCTGTCTGGCAGCGAGGGGAGAGCGTGGGGGAAGGTGTGAGGAAAAATGTGAGGGAAAGTGTGAGGGAAAGCATGAGGAAGAGTGTGAGGAACAGCCCTGCAAGCATTGAGGTTGAAGGAGAAGGGTGTGGAGGAGGCGCTCCAGGCCTTGGAGCAGGGATTCCCCTGCAGCCTGTGGGGAGACCATGGGGGAGCAGATACCCACACTGTAGCCCAAGCTAGAGCAAGGGAAAACTATGAAGATGAAGGAACAGCAGAAAGAAACTGTAAAGGACTGACCACCCACCATTCCCCATCCCTGCTGCACTGCTTGGTATGGAGGAGTTGGGAATGAAGTAGTAGATTTGAACCTGGGAAAAAAAGGGGGTGGGGAAATGGAGCAATTTGTCTTTGTTTGTCATTATCCAAATCTATTTTAACTGGCGATAAATTACATTAATTTTCCTCAAGTTGAGTCTGTTTTGCCCTTGATGGTTCCTGGCAAGTGATCTCCCTGTCTTTACCTCAGTCCATGAGCTTTTCCATCTTATTTCTTCCCCATTCTGTTGAGGGAGGGAAAGAACCACTGGGTGGGCATCTGGCAGCTGGCCAAGGTCAACCCACACCACATAGTATTAGGTGGAAAAAGCATGATTACAAGAGTGTAGTGCCCCCTCTGCCAATATTACCTAAAGTTTTTCTGGTCAACTTCTGCTTCATTTAAGCCTCACAGAAGGAAACTATGTACAAGAAATCCTCCAAGAAATAAACCAGTAACATTTTTTATCTTTAACTGTCAGAATGCTGATGGAGCTGGTAGCTGTCATTATAACTGACTTATTGAGTTCAGATGTAAGTAAAGAACCGAAAGCCTTCTGCTGTACAAAAGTCCATGGCCAATACAACATAGCACCCATGATAGCATTAGCATATGCTGATTTCTGGGATTCACTTCTCTATAATGATGCAGTAAGGAGGCAAGAAAGCACCAGTTTTACCAAAACTTAGTGATTAATAGTTTAAAAAAAAATGCTGAAAATTATGTTGCAAAGATCATTAAAAGGAAGCCATTTCAAGATATTGTTTTGGTTCTTAGATTAACTTTGGATGTGGAAGAGAGCCAAAGGAGAGTCATTAGTATCTATATTAATTTGATACATTTTTTATTTTCCTGGCCAAGGCCAACTCTGTATGATAGAACTTTGCTTTTAAGAACTGGAGGAGTTAATTTTCAATCTTGATAGCTGCTAAGATAAACATTCTAAAGTAAGGGATGTTGCTCCTGGCTGAGCTATGGCTTTACACATAATAAATACATGAATTACCCTATTCATCTCAACAGGGAGTTAACTCTGGGGACTAACGATGCCTTGGTAAAAGTCTGTCTCCAAATGCTTTTAGTACACATGCATGTAGAAGTCCATTTCACTTTTCTCCCATTTATGCAAAAAATTACTGCAGCTGCCTAGGTAAATTATCCTGCTAAATAGCAGAAGTGCCAAATAAGCAAAGAATATGAACAATAGTGGATCAACACTGCATTTATGTACCTTTTCTCTATCTGCAGTGTGACTCTCTCTTTTTGAAAGGCTGAGCACCTGTGTTGCAGCTCAGGGGGAAACCGGGCTCCAAAGGGTCCAGTTCATCCCCAGCATGATGGTAAGCACTGGGATTTTTTTTTTCCCTTCACAAATCCAATTGACATTTGAACCAGTTTCTGGCTCTGCCTAGTGACTTAAGACCATCCCTCGGGCTCTGGTCCAGAGAGCTCTAACAGGGGCTCTCTGTCTTGCATGACAGTGTAAGAAGTGGGAAACTTTCTGTTCCAAACACTGAGGTATCTTTGCAGGGCCACGCTAGACTCCAGCCTTTGTCATCAGCAGGAATGCATGTGCACTATGCAGCCCTGCCTGCAGGTTCTAATGAAAAGTGTAATTTTGTGTTCTTGCAGAGAAGGAGTCTGATACACCGGTGAGAGAAAAAAGCATACAGATCAGCAAAGGAAAATATTTGAGGGTCTATGTTGCAACTCCTGTTCTATATGAATTCCAAGAATGGATGTATGCAAAAGAAAAAGCAATGAGATGTGCATTTGATAGACGAGAGGAAGTCAACAAACATCTGTCACTTATCTAATTAGCAACTAGATGTGACTTGTTCCAGAGATCTATAGCTGAAAAGCCCTTTTTATTGGTGTAAGAAATGTGTGTATGTGCATTAGAGAAAGCAGTTATACCATGAAAGATTTTGGAAAAATTGGCACTTTTCTGCTGAAAGCACCTGCCATGTAAGTAAAAGTATAATTTATTTTTTTAACTAGCCGGGTAAGAAGGTAATATATAACATCCCTGAGATCATTGTTAGAAAACTTAGCTTTTCCTGAGGTACAGACAGCATTTAGAGCATAAGGGACAGACACTGGCCACCTCTTCTCCATGCAGGATGCAAGCAAGAGACAGCCCTGCAGGGATTAGCAAAGTCCAAGTGTTATCTGCTCCTGTTCCCAAAACGCTGCAGAGGTCATATGGGTCAACTCACTAATGCCAGCTGACACAGCTTCGGGGGCCAAGGCAGACTCCAATACAGCACGCAAACCAGGGGCAGGTGGACAGGGCTGTCTGGTGCAAGGTTCCTGCTCCTGCAGACAAAGCAATAAAGTAAAAATTGTTGCTATCACTTCCAGGGAAAAATTTAAGGGGATTATGAAGGATAAAGCCATTTTAACCTTGTGCTTTGAAGTCTCACACATATTGAGGTGGACTGGAGACATCTAGAAGCAGATTGGAGCCCATTATTCAAGACTAGGAGGAGAGTATTTGACCATGCACACCACCACCTCAAATTTTATCTGCATAGCGTGTACCTTTTCTACAAGTGACATCCAGCCTGATCCAGCACCAAATCCAACATCATCACTGAAAAGAACCTCCAATTCCAACACCTTAGTGTAGAAAAGTTTTCAGTCAGCTGCACTTATGGGTTTCCCTCTAATACAATCAGCAGATACTGGCATATTGCAGTGTACACTGCAAGAGTATTAGACAAAAGGTTACTGCATTTACCATGGCTCTCAGAGGAAAAACGGCATGGTAAACCCAAGTGGTAGCATGGGATTCTGTTCTTTTTAATTAGTTAAACAAACTGTTTGAAAAGCTTCAGGAAAATACAGGCTTCTTTGCTGTTACAATTCAGGCACTACCTTCATCATTATTGTCCAGAACCTATTGCATCATTCTATTAAAGCAACATCAAAAATTATTTTTAAAAATCCTTAAGAAAATCCCCAAGCCAAATTGAGAAGAAATCCTTACTTCTGAACACTTCTTTCCCACACATATCTATCAATTGCCTGGAAAAAATGGTCTTGCAATTCAATCCAAAAGCTAACAATCCTAATCTAAATGCTACCAGACTTGGTTGCCCTGTCAGGATAAAGATATACTAGGTGTCTTTTACTAGAATGGCCAGCCACCTGCCCTCTCTAACAGAAGTACTAACATAAGCCAAAAGTACCACCTGATCAATATTATCACATCCACCCTTGTATACAGTAGTCCTTTTTAAAGTAACCACAGCCATAATCCATAGGAATTAAAACAAAACACCAAACCAAAACAAACAAAAAACCCCAACCAAACCAAACCAAACCAACAACAACAAAGAAGACCCAGAAACATAACCAAGCCCATTATGGTGTACCTGAAAAGTCATAGGAGGCAACGGAAAAAAAGGGATATCACAGTTGCCCTGGCTGGGTTCTTCTAGTGGCTTTCAGCTGCAGGCTCTGTCCCCAGTGGAGCATGTTGCAGCACTCCAATTGCATGACCTGGAACACTGTGGCAACCTCAGTATCTCCAATGCAAAGGTCTTAAAAGCAGTATCAAGTGGAGGAGAAAGTGCACATGCAGCCATCCCCCCCTTCAGCATTGAACAAGATCACTCGTACACTGCATGCCTCTGACATTTTGTCCAATCAGGAGATCAAAAATCCTCATTGCCATTTAGTCTAGGTGATATTTGCATCCTGTCAGCTGCCTTGCTCAGCCACCCTTCATCCAAGCAGAAGTATCCTCCAGACACTATTTAAATCCAGATTACCGTCAAAGGCAGTTGATAAGTAACTGCTCAGAGTTTCAGTTTACTCTGTTTGTTTACTAGGTCTGCCAAAAAATACGAGGAGACATATTTGAAATGCAATACATACTTACGTTCATCTGTTAACTGCTCAGTCACTCGAAAGTCTTTGTAAGTGCAACATGGTTTACAACTACTTATATAAAGATTAATACACAGCTATACATAGACTACACTAAATTCGTTCCTCTAATATTTTCTTCAGATATTAAGTGCAATCAAGAAAATGCTTTCAAGACAAATCAGCATTTGACATGGGAAAAAATTTCTCTTGAATCATTAATATAAAAGAAAGGGTATTATTAAGAAAAAATTGCCTTCACCTTCTAATTATGACCAAGTAACTACTTCATAGCCCTGAAATACTTTGGCTCTGTAGCAAGCCATGAGAATGATCATTCTGCCAAGACAGTTATCTGCTGAAATCTGAGACATAATTATGGTCAGTGAAACTCCTAATCTTAAAAGACCTTAGATTTAATTCTTTATGCTATCAATATCTCTCTCTGGATTTTCTCCATGTTACATTTGGCATGATTAACTGTAAGTGGGGGATAGGTCCACAGAATCACGTGCCATCTGAACTGGGACAAGGAAGGATTATTCAGTGCCTCCTGAGAGAGATGTTTTCAGTGTTATCCTTAACCTCTTGTGTGCTGGGATATGAGGCAATGTGAGAGACAAAAATCCATTTCAGGTGGCTTACCAAACACACAAGGCAGGCAGGGGACTGAGCAGATACCTGAAAGCACTGTACAGTCCTACACACACACTACACATTGCTGCCATTATGTCTGTACTGGATATTGGAGCAGTTTCATCAGAGGGAGCAGGACAGGCCAGCCAAGAAAGAGCAACTTTTCTAACCGTGTCCTTGAGATCCAGCCACTGCAAGAGATCACAGAACAGTGCAAAAAAGACTGGATATAGCTGTGCTACCATCAGTAAGCCAGGCTGACATTCTAGGTAGACCATGTTTTTAAGTACCCTGAATATATATAGATAAAAACATTATTTTTGGAGGAGACTGCTGGCAGCAAGGACTGAACACAAGATCTGAACTAAATTTTCCAGATCTGGTAACTCAAACATTGTAGCAGACTCACACCTCCATGTGGCTGGGCACCAGAGGAAGAATGAACTACCATGTCTTCATGAGTTACTCTCTGTAAACAATAAACACTATGAGAAGCTGACATACAGTAAATTATATTCCTAAACCCCACAGTTACAAACTAGAAGCCTGAAGCAGTATCTTTGATTTTGGGAAATAGTGCAGAATGCAGGTGGACTCATAGTCTCCAGTCCAGTCCATGAAGTCTGGACCCTACCTCAATCAGAAAGTGAAATGCAGCCTTTTCCGGTAATGATTACCACTTCTTTCAGGTTTCAAACAATAATGGAAAAAAATAATCTTATTGTGACATTATCTCATCTGGCAAAACATTTCAGCTTTGTCTGGCAGGCACGACAGAAACAGTTTTTGCAAGCCCATAGTCCTCCCTAATTAGAGTCTGAATTGAAATCTGGTTTTATCACTTAATGGCCCTCAGGACCATCCCTGATTTTTGCATCATTTCAGAAAGTGCCTTTATGTTGTTTTCACAGAACCATCCAACACGTAGTGCACAAACAGCTAAGATGACAGGGTGTTCTCATGACAGAGAATTTAAGATGACAGAGCGTCTTGGAGCATACATGTGTATTCCAAACTGTTTCCATATGGTTTTTTTCCTGACAGCAATAAAAGAAAGCATGGGCTTTTTTATAGGAAAGATCACTCTACACATGGGTTACAGTCCTAGCCAAGCAATTCTGCAAATCTGCTTTAAAATATGAACTAAACCTTAAGTGACAGTAAATGGCTTGTCTCCATCTAGCTCTAGTGCACATTTAACAATAGTGAAGACAGTGCATGGGGCACTTGGAGTCTCTGATAGATGCTTTTCACCAGAGCAGCAAGGGACAATAATTTTGGGGTAGTCTTTCAGTGTTTCTTCCCACAGAATTATAATTAGGCTCTATGACTGTATTCTAGAGAGTCCTCTTATTTTTTTATCTCATACACCACAAATTATTACATTTACAAAGTTAAAAAATAATTTTAAAAAGTCCTCACAGGTTCTCATTCCTAATTTAAAATACTGCATGGGTGAGTGGCGGTCTGAAATTTTGAAATTTTGTTCTAGCTGTAAAAAATCTACTGGTCTTTTCTCTTTTTGTTGGGAGTCACAGAGTGTCTGTAATCTGCACTGGACTGATTTGATACTGAGAAATGCTGAATTATGAAACCCTATAGGTAAAAAGAGGTTCAACATCGGTGTAATTTAGTAGCTGCTATAAGTCTGTGCCAGTATGAAAATACTCATTTTGGCAATCATGCAGTAAAATAATCAATATTTAATGTTATTACCAAAAAATATTGGCAATTTATATCTTTCAGCCATTTTATATATTCAGGTAAATCCCATATTTATTTCCGATAGGAGACAAAAAAAATTATAAATAAATCTATTTCATTCCAAATATGCATTTGAATAAATCAATTTTGCAGAACAATATAGTGTAGCATTTCTGAAATTTTCTCCCCAAAAGTAGAAATCAAGATCTTAGTTACAGTACAGGCCTAACTATTTTGCATCAGAAGAAAAAAAAATGGCTCCTTTGTAGTAAGAAGGTTATGATCATTAATCTGCATAAATATGTAGAAAGCTGTGTTACATATGCCTGTGCTGCACTTGTTGTGAGAGAAAAAAATGCCACAAAACATCATATTCTGGTGTTATGGTTCATTAATTTTTGAGAGCAGCTATCTCCCTCTATTAAACCCTAACCTATTCCCTTTTCTCCCCCCTCCCTTCAATTCCTGTAACACCTCACGTACTTCATGTAAATCTTAATGGCTTAATTGACAATACTGTTTTGCACTATTGGTGAACTCTGTTATTTGCTATGGGAGACTTTATTAACTTGCAGGTGCTTCAGGGGGAAGTCCATTGTTTGGTGTGAAAGGGGAGCAAATGGATTGCACAACCAAGAATCAACCTCTGCCTCATTCATGTGGATACTGATTTTTTCCACTTCGGCTACACTGAGCTTATCACAAGAGACTGCACCAGCAGCTGTAACTATGATATTCAGATTCTTTACCAGAGCTGATGAAATGTCAGTAATTCAGTGTTTGCTTTCTGCTTCCAAGTGACGAGAATAAAACTTATTGTCTACACTCACCACTTCTAACCACTGGAAGCTTATGTTCACAAAGGACAATTAATTAATTCTCCTTTCTCACCCAAAAAGACATATTAGCTGATTTCCTTTACAATAAATTTAAATTTAATGTAATAGAAATCTCTTATTAACTTTTATTTACTTTTTCTACTAAGATACCAAACAAAACTCAAGCTATTGAGTCTTTACTGTTTTGAAATAAAACTGTTAAGTTTTTTTCTTTGCTTTCAACAAATACTTACAAGCAGGGACTTTTGATGAAGAGTTAGTAATTCATTATTTATTGTTAAGTACTATACTTACCCTAGCTATTGCCTGCAGAAATGTTAAGAGATCTGTCGGATTCTAGTTCTGAAAAAATGTCCCGATATTTCCAAAGTATTTCAGCCTGGACTGAAGCTTAATGCTGAGGTTAGCTCATCAAATCAGCCAACTAAAAAAGTAACACCCCTGACAAAAGCAAAAACATTAGATGGCCGTGAACAAAGTTCAGGTCTAGAAACAAAGGAAAAACACAAGCTGGGATTTTCCACAGAAAAGAAGCAGGATCCTGTGGGAAATAGTACAAAACTGGTGGTGACCAGTTATGTTTCTGCAACTCCAGACTGTATGGCACACATCCCAGTCTGGGAATGTCACAGCCAGTGCCTCCATGCTGGGGCCTCTCATTGCATGCAGTCAGGACTGAACACCTTCCACATCATCATCTGCCCCCTCACAGAAGCAACAGCAGTGGAGCACAGAGGCACCATTGTCATTTACAAACAGGTTTAGATATACCATCGGCCTAGTCCTGTCAGGCTACAGCTTGATATTAGTTAATTTTCCTTACTGAAAACTTTGCCAAAAGACTTTTTGAAGATGCTACAGATGAATCCCAGTGGCAGCCCAAGTATTCAGCCAAGTAAGAAATCCTTGATGTACAATGCTCTCACTTCTATGAGCCTAAAGTAAACACAGCTTTAAACTCTGGACAATGGGGCAAACATCTCCTGGAATTTGTTTTCCAAATTGCCTGGTTGGCTGATTTGCTAAATATTAATGGAAGGCCAAAGGAAAACTTAATACCAGGGCTCTGTAGCAAAGGCTGCAAGGCTCATTTCCAATCTGATAACTGGGCTGTCAACCGTGGAGACAGGAGCTTTAGGAGAGGAGAACTTCCACGCAAACACAAGAGAAGCTGATACCAGGTTGCATCCCTTGATCTTCAGGGCTTATTTTAAAAAAATTGAAACAAACAAAACCAAAACCACAAAACCACAACAGTTTGAATCTGCTCATTTATATAATCCATAATAAAGTCCATAATAAAGGTAAACCCAAGCAGTGACAAAGAGCAGACCATGCAGTCATTCTCCCTCAGTCTTCCATGTCTTGGCCAGACAGACCCATCCCTTCTCTTGAACTAGCTCTCATGTTCATTGGGACTGCATTTACTCAGCAGGAGGACTTGTCTTCATTTTTGTTGGGCTTATCAGCTGAATAATTTCAAAAACATTCAATTAACATCAGAATGAGCACAAGGCAGGCAGGAGGAATAGGAAAGAGAAGGTTTTTTTCTTCCAGTTTTGATAAAGCTGTTGGACCATCTTAAGCTCTATCATGTAACTTCACTCACCCTCAAATTATATAAAACCAGACACACTTCAGTGTTTTTCTAGTGTTTTCAGTCATTTTCCAAAATGCCTTTTTACTGCGAAAAGGCTCTTCATCACTGAATAGTGCTGGTAAAAGAGAAGAAATGTAGGTATCCAGGTAGCTGTTCATGGTGATAAGCAAGTGAGTTAAAGGTATAATTTGCATCTGGATTCTGCATAGGAACAAGTTCTACTTGATTGCTGCTGGTGGGAGTAGTGCTTCTACTCGTTTCCAATCATGACATGTATGAAGGGTTCTATTTTCAAACACTTTCACTCATTGCTTGTCCTGGGTTCAGGCTTGATGGATTACACCCTCTGTAAATAGCCACAGAGGTATGAACTAACAGCTCCTTTATGCTTTTGCTGGACACCTTAGAAGTGGATGCACACCATTACACACACTCACACACACACAAAACAAAAGCCACCTGTGGTGCTCCTTAAGAGGTTAGTCTGCCCACACAGACATTGACAACGAGAGAACAGCTGAGTCCTACCCCGGGGAGGAAAAGATGTCATAGCGCTCAAATGCCATGGGGAGGGATGCCAGAAAAAGGACAAGAAGCTGGCTATAACCTTCTAAAAAATTTAAGGTCTGCTAAAAAGATTCAAGTCCTGTACCTGGTAACTGCATGAGAACAGGGTGACCAATGACATGCTGATTGACATGAACATCATGACTAGCAGCAGAAAGCAAGTGCTGAAAGTACTTCTCCCCTAAAAGCAGTTTGCCTATTGCTCCTGAGCAGGACTTTGTGAGCTAAGAAGTACCATTCCACCCAGCACTGCTCAAGAGAAGGAGGTCACAGCCCTAGCAATTCTTTTGATCATATTTCTCTGCGGAGTTATCAAGTCCCACCTTTTAAATCATGGCACTGAGAGCATGAGAGCTTATATTCATATTAATGGCATACTTAGTGTTGCCACCAGCTCTTTCCTATTGAACAAGTGCCTCTAAACTCACAAGCCTTTTGCCATTTATCTGTTTGACTCTCAATGAACAGCAACTTGAAAATTACACCACTAGGGTACCAAGACACCAGAGGCTTCCCTCCAGGCACACTGTCAACAAAGCTGCTCAAACTAGTGCAATGAACAGAGAAAAGCTTCAGATTCCTGTTTGAATCAGCTCTGTGTCTACCTAACCAGGTCAGAAGGAAGCAACCACAGGAGCAGTTAGTCCTCAAAAGAACAACCATTCCTCAGTCCTGAGCTGATCTCAGTGCTACCTTGACAAAGATCTTACTGGCAAAGCAGATTAAAGGGCTGCTATTTGAAGTAGCTCCCTGAGGGAAGGGGTAAAGTCCCAATTCTCATACCAGGCTGCTGATGTTTTACTATAGGATATGTTGGCACCTAGGAAAAGTTAGAATAATTTTCAGAATAGTCAGCTCTTGCTCATCTGCAAAAGACATTAATAATGAGTGTATGCTATACATATTCATTAAAATAATATCTCAACATGTCTATTTGTGTATTCAGGAGAAAGGCTAGAATAGAAATTTTCACACTCTTCACCTTGACAACATATTTTCCAGGGTCCCCTATGCTACAAGTTCACATGTCTCAGAGAAAGGAGTCATCCTTCATCCCAGCTTTGAGAATGGCTAGATGCATGGGTTGCAGGCCACAGAGCCTGCACCACAGCACTCTTGTCGTATAATATTAAATCCAGAACAAGTTTGCTAACTAAATGGACATCCTTTAAAATTATATATAAAGTGTTCAGTGCCATTAATGGAAAGGACCACAATATAAATTCAGAGATGTATACATCACCTATTGTACTTAAACATAATGGAGGTATCTGTCCACTTAACTGCAGAATTTGAAAAGGTTACTATTGCATGACATATGGTAAGATACAACAGGGATTAAACTACACAATCCTACGGAAAAGTTTGGGACATGTTTTTAAATTATAAAATGTGATTGTTCATCTATGAAGCCTTAAGTTTTGCATTTTGAAGTGTCAATTCAGATTTCATGTTCTGTCATAAATCTAAGCCATTTGTTCAGCTATGTGGTCTCATGCACAGATTTTAAAACATCCTTTTATGCAAGTGTCCAGCACATGGCCCCCACCTAGCCTGAAAGACAGGAATTAAGTAACACTCATAATGAGGTTATGAAGGTTTTATAATTCTTGCAGTTACTCCTCCTTTGAATGAAACTATGAATGGAATTATAAAAAATTGAAATTTAAGCATTCAGCTCACCAGTTGCTGCAGCTGTCCAAATGACAGGTTAGTATTCATCTATCATCCTTCACAGATTGCACAAAATTCAGGAGGTAATGTCAGATAGAGATCTAGAAAACTCAGAAAGTAAAGTGTTTTAACAGCTCCAAGCTATTTCTACATTGCCATGCTACATAGGTATTGCTGATAAAAAGAATGCCATACCAGTCTTCAGCTAATATGAAGTTACGCAACTGAATTGAATATAAAAATGAAAGTCAGTATCTGCCAGTTAAGTATTAGCCTGAGTTAGTCTCAGAAGATTAAAATCTAATGGACTGTCTTGATCACACAGATGTAATGTAAGCCCAGTTCAAGCTTGCTTTGCTATAGGAATTTTTTTAAGCCTATCCTGGGGATTTGTTGTACTGATATGAATTGCTGGTTGAGGAAACCACGTTCCTTGTCTCAGCTATAAGACTGTATTGGTCCTACATATCCAGGAACAATGTCACACGGTCTTGAACACCATTAATGGCACTTTAGAAGCTTGTTCACAGGCTGACAAAGAAAGAATCAGATTGAGCCTTTTTTCTGAACCAGAAGACAGCAGAATCCTCAAATGCAATTGCAGCCAAGAAACTGATTACTCTAATCCCACTCAGTTTTATTTCAGGAGTTGTTAAATAACTGCAGTACAAATATTTGATGTATCTAAAATAGTGTAAAGAATTACCTAGCTGATTTACTATTTCTGTGAAATCTCAGGTCACAAACTTATAGAATATCAGCAAAAAAAGAGAGCAATGATAGAAAATTAGGAGATGGTAGAGAAAAATTATTTCTTTGCATCAGTTTTGATTATAAAGCTGCCCAGCATATAAGTCTCCTCAATGGATTTTTCTTCATTGAACAAAACCACATTTTGTTTTGGGTATACCTGCAGAGCCACTGATACACAACTGTGCTGCTGATAAAGTTGATTAGTGAAGACATGCAAAGAGGGAACTGACCCTTTGACTGGCATTCACCTATGCAAAGGCTAAAGATATATTCTGCTTCTTCGTCTGCACTTGATCCTTTGTCATTCCATTTTCATCACATTTACCATCCATACTGGCTAGCTGCTATCAATACATTCATGCTTTCAATTTACTCTCAAGACAAAACTCCAATGAAACAAATGTCTGTGTGAGATAGTACTACTAGGTATAGTGTATGGGAAAGAAGGTAGCCAGAAGATTAATTACTGGGTTTAAAAATAGATTAAGAATAGAAAGAACAAAATATAGGAATAAGCTTTCAAGAGTCTTGTGAAAAAACACTCTGTTACAGAACCTCTGTATATTCTATAATCATCAGTTATCTGGGAAAATGAACAAACATTCAAGTGTTAAATGAAGGTGCCAATGGCAGATAAACATGAACGTAAGTCCTTCATAAATGATAATACAGCATATAAATCCTCAAGAGTAATGTAGGAAACAGTGAAAGCAATCATATGGTGAAAACCCACGCTGACAAGCTTGTATCACGCACAGAAAGAGAGCGAGTATAGACTCAACTTAGATAATTTCAAGTTTTCTTAGAATCTGTAATAATTCTGAAAAAGTGGTTGCAATGAAAAAAGCAAAGTAAGAGTGGCAAATACTTGCCACTTCTGAAAATTCCACCAACTGGAGAAAGCAGTGTTTCTTGAGGATTATATAGCAGACTTTGCATCAAACAAAATATATTGCTGAACCGTTGAGGGTTTCAAGATACCAAGTTGCTGTATGTGCTCCCTGACACTGTATCAAGACCAGACTAAAGCGTAGGCTAGCCCTGAACACTGGGTTTTCTAGAAGTACACATAGGCGTGTTTTTAGGGAACCAGGACTCTGGAGGCGACAACAGACATAGATCAATCTACACCCAGCCTGTGTATCTGTTTTCCAGAGACATGGCAAATGAGGAAAACCTAAACTATCCTCCAAGTAAAATTACAGTTGTTCTTCAACTGGAGTTTACAGAATTTCATGTACAAGTATCCTGAAAGAAAAAGATGCTTCAAGATTAGTAAGGCTGTTAAGCATTTTTAAAGGACTCATGATTATATTAATGAAAGATACTGAAACGGAATAGCACTGTGTTTATTTCCAAGAAACAGAGCATTCTAGCAAAGGGTGATACTCCCTCACAAAAGATAACTCTCTTTTATAGGTGTGAAAGGCCTACTGTATAATTTATACAGCATGGGCATCTTTTAGAGTAATGCTCAGTTTATGTACCTTTACAATGTCTTTACACATAGAAATTATAATCAACCCTCTTCACAGTAAGGCATTTATGGCAAACCAGCAAACCTTGGAAGGATTATTGTATTTCCACATATTAGATATAGTGAAAAGGGTATTTAATTTGTACTATTTCTTTACAAACACAGCTTCTTTGGCTGAGCCCTAGATAAACCAATATATTTGTGAAACATAATTTTTTTAAAAGGTCAAATATCAATGACATACTAAAAATGTATCCTGTTTTTCAGGGGGAAGAAAACCATAGCTAAGGGGTTTATTCACCATTAGCACAAAAAAGTAGGCAAAGATGTAGCAAGAGAGAATAGTAAAAACCTCTTCTTCAGTTAGTGATGTGATTTCCTACTGATTTATGCATTATTTCCCTAATTATATCTTCCTCCAGAAGATATTATCAACTAGAATGATATCATTGAAAAGCTTCTATGCAGAAGCAAATTCCACACCAAGTATTTGATGTGCCACAGAATTCCCCATTGCCTTTCCATTGCAGATGCTGCTCCTAACTGACAATACTGAGGCACAGAAAAGACCAGTCCTTCTCTTCTCTTGGCAAGCTTATTGCCAGATCTGCTGCTTAGGATCCCTCTGGCCACACACAATACATCTACTCACTCCTCAGCTCTGCATTCACAGATTTTAGTAGATCACAGAAGCTATACACAACTGATGGCAATTTCTCTTTCTCACATGTGACAGAAGTATATGGTTTTAGAATAGCAGACCTTGTACATGCAAATAAATAGCTTCTTATTCATTTAGCCACAGTGGTAATTCAATTATATGTTTCCTTCCTTGCCTAGCAGGTGTAAGGTGCCCAGAATAAGGGCCCAGGTATCGCCAAAGACTGAACATCTAGTGTAGTCTTTTTAATGCTGAGTTTCTTATGTATTCAAAGCAAAACCTAACCTCAAAAGTTGGATGTACTGGGGCAGATTCCAATGCACACCATTAGCAAGTACAGTAAACTGTTCACCAACTTCCTTTCAGAGCTCCTACCTCCTAATCAATTCTGCTCCTCTTTTAGGGCAGAAACAATATTGCATAGTCAGGCCTAAGACAAGCTATTACCACCAGCTGTGACCCTTGCTGAGTTAATGCCTCTTCCACCCTCAACTATTCCAGCACAACAGTGGCACAATACACGAACACAATAGAGACTTCAGTATGGGCTGGTGAACCCCAATGAATAAATCAATTTAATACAAATCTGACCTGATTAAATTATACAGCATGTGCTTATTCATCCAAAAGTTCATGTATTTGGATTAGACTTTGTATATTACTAAGATCTCAAAATAAACTCTGGGATAACTCTCAGTGTCCAAGTCGCTGCACAATAAGACTTGATAACATACACATGTTAAGTCAGTAAAAACTTTCTGCATTTTAGTAGTACAGACATAGCAAACAATTTTATCCATAATATCCTGGTGTGCTGCTCTTATCAAGCAGTCTGAACTCTCAACTGCCTATCAATAAATGAGAAGAAAGCATCCCTCGTATTTTATTGACATTTATAACAACATGCTGATTGTTATTAACTGAAGAGTAAAAAAATATCACTGACATCTATATGTTATTACTGTTTTTAACTAAATGCTTAAAATAGAAGGTCTCTATATAACTCCTACATAGCTTTATCTGAGGATGCTGGGAATTCATTATAAACAATTACAGTTCCAATGAATCTGCTGTAATAAATGTGGATGTAGCATGGGATGGTTAACTGCTGACTTTCATATTCAGGTGAATTTCCCTTTGCACTGAAGAACTCACTGTTAGGAGAAACCTGGTTTATAGCACTGCTGGGGGAAATACCAACATCACAACAGAGATACTTGGCATTTATGCAGTGAGGGAAATACAAGAATGAAGATGCAGTACCAGGCAGAAAAACAAAGTTTTGTTTTTACAGAAACTTGTTGGTGTCTTCCTATTCTATTACATCTCAAGGCACATAATTTCTTTGCTGGGGTTTTCCACACCTTTCTTGTTAACTTACTTTTTGTGTCTCAAAGCCTTTCTACACCCCGGCACACCATCATGGATAAAAACAAAAGTGCTGCAAGTGCCTTGATGGGGCAGTTTAGTGTCTGAAGTCTGAGTTCATATGAGAGCAGTTCTACCACTGCAAACTTCCCCAGGCTGCTTCCAGGGCATCCCACACTACACAGAAAAACTTCTGAAGATGGAATAGTAGTTCTGTTATAAACAGCTCTTTCCATCCTAATTGTCTGATGACAATTATTTATTAAGTACTACATTAATTCCACTTGGAATATAGGAACGTTGTCAAGGTATGCAGAGATGCAGCGAGGAAGGCCAAGGCCCACTTGGAATTAAATCTGGCATTGCATGTCAAAGATAACAAGAAGGGCTTCTTTAAATACATCAGCAGTTAAAGGGAGACTGGGGATACAGTGGGCCCACTGCTGAACAAGGAAGGGGCCCTGGCAACACAGGATGCAGAGAAGGTGGAGTTACTGAATGCCTTCTTTGCTTTGGTCTTCACTGCTAAGGCTGGCCCTCAGGCATCTCAGCCCCCAGAGGAGAGAATAAAAATCTGGAGAAAGGAAGACTTACCATCAGCTGAGAAGGACTGGGTCAGAGATCACCTATGCAAACTGGATCCTTGCAAATCCATGGGCCCCAATGGGATGCACCTGCGAGTGCTGAGGGAGCTGGCAGATGTACTTGCTGAGCCACTCTCCATCATTTTTGAAAGGTTGTGGAGTACAGGAGAGGTGCCTGAGGAATGGAGGACAGCAAATGTCACTCCAATCTTCAAAAAGGGCAAGAAGGAGGACCTGGGGAACTATAGGTCATTCAGCCTCACCTCCAACCCCAGAAAGGTGATGGAGCAGTTCATCCTGGAGGTCATCTCCAGGCATGTAGAGGACAAGAAGGTTATCAGAAACAGTCAACATGGATTCACCAAGAGAAGATCATGCTTGACCAACCTGATAGCCTTCTATGATGGTGTGACTGGCTGGGTGGACGAAGGGAGAGCAGTGGATGTTGTCAATCCTGACTTCAGTAAGGCATTCGACACTGTCTCCCATAGCATCCTCATAGGCAAGCTAAGGAAGTATGGGTTGGATGAGCGGACAGTGAGGTGGATAGAGAACTGGCTCATCAACAGAACTCAGAGGGTCGTGATCAAGGGGGCAGAGTCTGGATGGAGGGCTGTAATTAGCAGTGTTCTCTAGGGTAATGTGCTGGGTCCAGTCCTGTTCAACATACTCATCTATGACCTGGATGATGGGATAGGGTGTAACCTCAGCAAGTTCGCTGATGACACCAAGCTGGGAGGAGTGGCTGATACACCAGAAGGCTGTGCTGCCACCCAGCGAGACCTGGACAGGCTGGAGAGCTGGGCCGAGGGGAACCTGATGAAATTCAACAAGAGCAAGTGCAACGTCCTGCCCCTGGGGAGGAACAACCCCATGCACCAGTACAGGCTGGGGGCTGACCTGCTGGAAAGCGGCTCCGCTGAGAAGGACGTGGGAGTGCTGGTGGACAGCAAGTTGACCATGAGCCAACAATGTGCTCTTGTGGCCAAGAAGGCCAATGGTATCCTGGGGTGCATTAAAAGGAGTGTGGCCAGCAGATTGAAAGAGGTTATCCTCCCCCTCTGCTCTGCTCTAGTGTGACCACATTTGGAGTACTGTGTCCAGTTTTGGGCCCCCCAGTTTAAGAAGCACAGGGAACTGCTCGAGCAAGTCCAGCAGAGAGCTACCAAGATGATCAGGGGACTGGAGCATCTCCCTTATGAGGAAAGGCTGAGAAACCTGGGTTTGTTTAGCCTGGAGAAGAGAAGACTGAGGGGGGATGTCATCAATACCTATAAGTATCTAAAGGGTGGGTGTCAGGACGATGCGTCTAGACTCTTCAATAGTGCCCAATGACAGGACAAGGGGCAATGGGCACAAGTTGGAACAGAGGAAGTTCCACCTCAATATGAGAAAAACCTTCTTTACTGTGAGGGTGACAGAGCAATGGAACAGGCTGCCCAGGGAGGTTGTGGAGTCTCCTTCCCTGGAGACATCAATAAAAACCTGCCCGGATGCGTTCCTGTGCCCCCTGCTCTGGGTGTGCCTGCTCAAGCAGCGGGGTTGGACAAGATGATCTCCAGAGCTCCCTTCCAACCCCTACCATTCTGTGAATCTGTGATTAATAGTCTTCCAGTGTCCTGTATGCTAAGTACTAAGTACCAAGTACTTATCAGAATTAACAGAAGGTTTTAGGTCCCCACTGCTGAAGTATAACCTCTCAAAAAATCTCAGAAGAAAGATTCTGAAGTTGGTAGAAAAATAGCACAGATCCCTCCCTGTCATCTCTCAGCTGCTTGGAGAAAACTGCTCTAGCGTTCAGCCAAAGCGAATTACATTTTGAGATATAAGTTGATTTGTAGTAATCTGTTTTTCCAAAGGATTACATTGTTTGAAATTTACCAAAATGAGACATTTTTATTTTCTTCTACTGATCCAAGAAAAAATGGAAGAGGAAGGAGATTGCAAACTATTTCCCACCCACCTCTATTAGATACAGTAGCTAAGCACCTTCTTTAATGTTATTACTGTAACTGAAATCTCAGCAACTACATCAATGATTTCTAAGATACCATCCCAGGACTGTATGTTGTAGTTGGATTCATCTGTATAACCTTTCTTGTTGCCTTTTTACCAATGCCAACAGAACATAAAGTACAGTCTGTGTGACAACGGAATGACTGCCTTTGCGTAACTCTTTTCTGCCCAGGAAGTACAAGAGATCAAAGGGGTCTTGGATAGATTGTTCATTCAAACAGAAGTATTAAACATATTCCTAATCTGTCATTCTTTCTTCATGCTTCATGACCTGTTAGAATGACTTTATACTTTTTACTGACTCTGTCCTCTCTGGATTTTTGTTTTGGGAGCAGCGGTGGGTTTGTTTTTGGGGGTTTGTTTTGGTTTTGGGGTAGTTGTTTTTTGCTTTTTTTGTTTGTTTGGGTTTTTTCTCCCCCAGCCCCCCACCCCACCAGATATTAAATATAGAAGCATGGTAGAACTGTTTATATGTATACCAAAAAAAATTCACATGCTTGGCATTCTCATTTGACCACTTGTTATAGCCACTGTATTGAAAATTTCCAAGGAGAAGCCCATTTGTAACGATGGAGTCACAAAGAAGTTTAAATGTATAAAACAACACATGCTCAGATAAGTAAATTATAGAACAAGAAATAAACCCCCAAATTCATAGATGATGGCACTCTTCTTCTGACAAGTATACTTCAGTAAGACATTAAACTTTCTTATTCTTACAAAATGTATCAGGAACATTGTGATTAGCTTAATGGAAATAAGTAGATTTTGGTTAAAAAAGATACAGTATACACTGTGGGGGAAAATTATTTTCTCTATAATATTTTAGTATAGAGATTCTGTAGAAACATGTACATCCAAATGAGGGCAATTTGACCAATAATGTTAATCCTGCTATTTTTTATATTCTTACTTTAACTGTATTCAGATATCTAATATCTACAGAAGGAGGTAGACACTGCAGAACTTAAAAAGGCAATGCAGTTTAAAAGATTCAAAACATTGGTTTTCTTTTCAGTGATTTCTGAAGCAGCATTTGAAAAAAAGTTATTCTTATAAAAACCTTTTGCCCTGCCAATGTAAGAAACCTCCTTTCTTGGGCAGACTCCAAATGCTGCTGAAGTTGTGCATCACTGAGATTAATAGTGGTGTAATGGGAGCTGTGAATTTTATTATAAGAATATACTGATATATTGTCTAGGGGCAGCAATTAAGCACTGGCAAGTATTTCTATGTCCTAATTCCTGGTAACAAAAATTCAGAGAGCTTGAAACTAGTACTTGGGTAGAATATAAAGTCTGATACCATGGACTTATTTGACCTGGAAATCAAGAGCCTGGTACACAATCTTAATCCTTATATACACAACTGGTCTCTCCAATCATAGTACACTGAAGTTATTTCTGTGCACTCGAGACTTACCTAGAAAAGAATCCTGCTGATATTAAAGTTCCTTTGCACAATTTGACATACTACTTTGATTTCAAAAACTCATTTTGCTGTCATTTCATCTATTACCCCAAAACTTCTTTGGGACTTAAATCCTTTCCAAAAGTCAACCAGCTGTAAAAAGGATTTCATATCTTAAGAGCCACAGCCACACATAGGCCTGCCATGCCAGATGGCTTGTATAGGGCATATATTTTACTCAACCTCCTGCAATAACATTTCTCCTTTCTGACATCCACCACCTCCTTCACTAATATTACAGTATCACTAGGCAGGGAACCAGGGAGGAAAAATAAGGACCACTGTCCACTTTAAATTCTTTGTTTGCTCATTGCATGCTACTTAGTAAATGAAGCATAAGTACATCCTTCACACAAGAACTTTTGAGGATTCCCCATGCTCTTCTGTAGATACCAAAGCAATCAGTAAGAATCTGGCTGGTACTGGGCAAGAGTGAGGAGAGAGTCTGGGACATCACAGGTGCATTGCACAAATCAGAGATGTGCAGTACCACTATATGTGCAGTGCTGCAAGACATTAGCACAGATGGCTTCCATGGGACCGCACACAATAACCAATATTCATTTGGTTTGTTTTGGATCATTAGCAGAGAAGTCAACATATCCCATGCACACCACCTGTCGGGGGCTATCTAGAGAATGCTTCACTGGGCACAGAACTGTAGACCTTAGAAATAAAAATGGGCCAGTCCAGGCCTTTTCAGAATAAAATTGTCTTCTACACAGCCCCTGCAGTTTAGTTTTAAAAGCCCTTGATAGTAACAAAGTACCTGATATTCAGCTAAACTTTCCCTTATTTCTTAATTTCATCTTGATTCTCCTAATTATATTACCGTGTACCACACTAATTGGTGTTCACACATGGCCAACTCAGCTACAGCTCGTCAAATTTACTGTGTCACACACCTAGCACACTTTAGGATTCCTTAAAATTTCAGTTGTGTTAATTAAGCATTACCTATAAATGCGAAAATACAACTGTGCTATTTTCACAGTTCTTTTCCTTTTTCCAGTGGTTTGTGCTAAAGGAAAGACAGGATCTCAATTTGCATGAACCTGTTTCTACCTTTCCACCCATGCCAATTAGCTCAAACTACCACCGTCATAAGAGAAAATCCCAATGAGTAAAGAGAAGCCTTCTACTCATATGCCAAACACCACACTCACACCCCCACCCCACCTCCAGGCATCCAGGATAAATCTACTAGCAGTTTTGTTTGTGACACTATTATCAGATAATGATAGTGCATTTCATCAAGAAAAGAGCAGTCTTCAAATTTTTTTAAAAAACACATAAATATCTGCATTAAAGTCACGGTAAGGTATTATAAAATTACCTATAAAAATTCTATGGTACCAACATCTCCCTCACTACCAATATAATTGTTTCACAATTGTGATTGTGAGGTTATGTGACATATCTGCAATGCAGGAAATTGTTAGCAACCCATTTTACAGGACAGGAGGCCAAGTGATGTAACCAGGATTATATGGACAATCTGTATTAAAGCACAAATCAATCTCATGCTAACACCAATCGACAGAAAATTTCTCCCTCTGAAAATTTTTAGAAAAGTCTTGTAAATTCTACAAAGTGATAGAGTTTAAACAGGTAACCACTTACACTTGTACAAATACCTTGCCACTACACTACCAAGCCAGCACCTTTCTTTCTCCCTTTGTCTAATTAGCAAGAACACAGTAATCTGCATTTTAGTGTGCCAAAAGACACAGCACATCTCTGAGAGGTGCAGACTGAGATAAGGTCTATTCCACCTACATCAGGGGACAGCGATTAATTAATGTAGGTTAACACAGAGCAATCTGAAAAAAAAACTCTAAGCACGCTGACAAGAAAAAGACTTTTGCCTGAGGCAAGCAGGTGGTTTGTGGGATCTCCCCAGTCACTCCTTCACCTCTCCATCTTCACCTGTGAAAAGCATGTCCTCCATCAGAGCAGCTGTACACAACAGGAGACTGGTTTAAGAAGTTCAAGGCATATCAAACTGGAGCAGCAAGGCCATGCTGATTTGGTGAGTACTGCATCTACTTTAGCATCACACAAATTAACAAAATAGGTCATGATCTAACCCAGGTTACACAGGTTTCTACGGACTCAAAATTGGGCACAACAATCACAAGGCAGAAAGCCCATGGGAGGGAAAGGTGCAGCATGATGCAGCACTACTGCCAAGGAAAAGCAGAAGGCACCAGAGGACAGATTTTCATCACCACAAAAGTGTTGGTCTTTTTTGGTAACAAAAAGGTAAATAAAATTCATTTTTGTTTAACTGAAAAGGCTTGCATTGAACCAAAAACAAACGAAAAATATTATTAATGATTTAGTGGGGTGACATTCACCCAATATGAACTGTAAGTGCACTTGAAGGCAGGCTTTATCCATCCCAGTACTCACCAGGCTACTTGTACAAAGCCGTGCAGCCACTGTGTCTTTCCTAGATAGCTGTAAGTCTTCCTTGTGCCCTTGGTGGCAGGGTGGCAGGCCGGTGGCATGGCCTCCTCCAGAGCACTCCTGATCTCCCCCCAGGAGCCTTGTGAATTCAGTTAGCACGGGGAGGACCAGAAGACCATCTCCTTATACAACAAAACTCTCCTGTCATCTCACTAAGACATTGCCATGTAGCACAGGTTGCTTCAAAGGCACTTAATAAGAATGCATTAACCTTGAATACATCACCAGCAATTACTAAGATTTAAACAGCAGCACTGGGGCACAGACACTCAAGTGCATCACTGTTCATTCCTCAAAAGGACAGTAATCTCTATCCACACACCCTCTCCCCAGGCTTTGGCTGTCTGTGCCCAGGCGCTGGCAGTGGGGGGTGCGGGGGCGTCTCTGTGAGGAGAGGCCAGGGCTGCCCTGTGCCGGACACGGCCAATTCTAGCTTGTTCTGTGGCCGCCCCAGCGCAGGGCACAGCTGAGCCCCTCAGCCACGCCAGTGGCACCTCTGTGGAAATGTATTTGAGACAGGGCAAATGCTGCCTGGCAGCGAGGGGAGAGTGTGGGGGAATGTGTGAGGGAAAGCGTGAGGAACAGCCCTGCGAGCACCCTGCATTAGGAGGGCAGGAGGGCAGCTGTGTGGCCCTCCTCTGCCCTTCTGCTTACAACCCTTGAAGCCCACTGAAACCAGAGATAAGATGACACCAGGGAGGAAGCAAATGAGTCTTGCAAAAGTATCAGAGCAGCAGGCTCTGTTTTACCAGGGAAAACAAAGGGAGACAAAATTTCTCTCCCTCTGGCAGGAGCTCACACCTGGTGTGACGCCATTGCAGGTGCTCTCCCTGGTCCTGCCACCTTCCACCACAGCCACCATGGACCACGGGGACCACTGCCAGTCAGATGTACAGACAGAGAGCTGGTGATGTTCAAACCCATCTCCTATATGGTAATTGTCACACTCCCATATTGTCACAGTCTTCAATTACTGCATCTTTCTGAAAGTAATGCATCCAAGAAGCAGGCAAGTGAGCACACCTTAACATGACCAAACAATGTAATAGGTAATCATGAATACCTAAAGAAAGACAAAGCAGTGTCCAAGCAAGTTGCAGAACTCAAACACACTGAGTACTGTATTATACCACACATCACACCCCAGCAGTAAGAAAAAAAGGCAAAATCCAGAATCAAAGACTCTGCTTCAGTCTCTGTGAGTAAAGCTAAATAAATAATTCTGCTAATCAAACACTTCTGGGATACTCATTCCCCTAGAAATATTTGTACAGCTCTGAACTGCTTGGGTGCTGGTCAAATGGATTGGAACTTACAGAGGCCAATCTTCTACTTTCATTTTTTAAAAATGCTTGAGAGATTATGTAATATTTGATAAAGTACACCTAAGACTCAGTAATATACCATTCATATCTTTTACATTATACAGCACCATTTTTATTGTGCATCCAATATTTTAAATTTATTTTTTCATTAAAGATGGCAATTGTTGTTATGCATTTTTAAAACAGAGGAAATATTCACCTATTTTTCCTTCACTTATATAAGATTTCCAAATATTAACAAAATTTGAAATTTCTGTATAGATTTATGATTACTAGTAGTATACATTGCCATTTAACTATATGGAGAACAAAATAGGAAGAAACCAATTCACCTTATTGAAAGTGTTCGTAAATCTACTATATTAAAATTAAATTCAAGCTGTAAAACACAAATATATTTCACGTCAGGGAAAAGAAAACTGGGGGATTGAGAAGCAGAATGAAACTTTTAAAAATCATGAATGAAAAGAAGTGATAATGAAATGAATAAAAACATAATAAGCATATTGGCCTATACTCATCAACACAGGGAATAGCTTAAATCTGCATAGAACTGCATGGGTCATGGTATAGTTCCCATCTATACAGACTATTCTTGGGAAATCGGGAGTCCAAGGGAAAGTAGGATGCTTATGGGAAGCACGTGAAGACAGAGCAGGCAGTTAAACTGCAGAGTCACCCCATGAAAAAAGGTTGAACTGCTGATTCCAATTTCAATTTTGTAGCAGGATCCCAAGACTTAAACAAGGAAAGTGGTGCAAAGCAGATTTTTCCTCTTAAGCTCACAGAACCCTCAAAAATATGGACACCAGGAAAATGTATGTGTGTAAATCTCATGCAGTTATGTATTTTTTGTATTTCTGGGATGGCAATACTGACTCCAGCTACAGATTCTTACCTAATACAGCAATTGCCAAACATACTGGACTTTGATTTATCAGAGATGATCTCACAGCTCTGCTAGGGTGGGATCTTGTGCTGTGGGTGTTACAGTTGACACAATTAAATTGCATTTTCATCTGAATCATCCAAATTTAAAGTATTTTTTTGCTCCTCCACTTCTCTAGGATGTGTCTCTACACAAGAGCGGTTCCAAGTGTAAAGTTTGGTTTGGATATCTCTGAAGTTCAGAGGTGCCCTGAATGTTTAGATTCAAGACAGCTAATATTTGCTTAATATATCTTGACAAAATGTTTTAGTAGACTCAAATTCAAGTTTTTGTAAAGGTCTGTTGGCCTTTTTGTTGGTCCATTCCTATTTCAAGGCTCAGCCCACTCATTTGTTTTTCATGTGCAGTTCAGACACTGAAGTAGACTGATTACAGCTTCTGACTTCTAACACAGCATTTGCTGTTTGTTTTGGTTTTTTTTTTTTAAAAGCAATTTTAATTTTAAAATGCAATCTATCATTTGTGTACAACCAGCAACAGCATGGATGTAAAGCTAAAAGAAAATGATCAAACCACATAAAGTTAATAATGTGGTGCTAGCAAGGACATTTAATTGATTTACAGTGCAGCTTAATATATAATCACTGTGCTATGAGTAAAGCTATAAGGTAGCCCGTCAGTTCTTAGTGGTCTTCCTCAAGAGTTTCATTCACAAGCCTATTAATTAGCTTGGGTCCTTCAGCATTCAGTGTCCACCACTCAGATTTAAACCACTTGTTTCCCATTATGCTGTGTACTATGCACTGCAGGCCCATAAAATCAGGAATTAATATTTCTATCAGCAGGGCTCCTGGAAGTCAACTTTAATTGCTATAGGTGAAATCTTCCTAATCCTTGCAAACAAAAATGATTAAAATACAATGAAGTTGTAACTCAGAGATAGTGTTAAACTCTGGAGTATGTTATGGTCAAATACCATAAAGTTTATTCCTCTCAGTAAGAAAGAACATTGAACCCAATATATTTTTAAAAATGCCAGAAAACATAACATGTTTTTTCAAGCAAATTCAGATAGCAAATTGATAAATTTAAGAGATTTTCAAGTTCTTTAAATGCTGTATTTTTCATCTTACACCTTCTAGACTTTGTGATTCAGTTCACATGAAAAATAAGGCAGACTAAATACAGTTTAAAATGACAGCAATTTGCTAAATATGTCATATGCACAAAATATTTATATAAAAGTATATTTAATTATTTTTAACATTTGGTTATTCATTCAAATTTAATATTTCCATATAAAATGAATTACTGCATTACTTAATGTCATGTTCCTCACATATTTGAGTATGGCTTTGATTTACATTGCAAACTAAGACCTAGAGATTGTCAAAGTGACCTTCAACAAATAAAAAAAAAAGCAAACAGGACTGGATTAAGAAATAATATAACAGTTGTAAATCAAATGCTCTTTACGGTCGTGTGGAATATAAACAGCTGTTTCCTTGTTTTTTAAAAACATACTATGATTTACATCTCCTTAACAATTTGACAAAATAATTTTATAGCACTTTAAAACATTGCCTGCAAATGAATCTGAAAAGCAATGAAGAAAAAATGTTCTTGTTACCATTTCAAATCCTATTTGTTGTGCCACACAAACAACAAAATTTAAAATTTCACTTTTAAACTAGAGCTACATCATCACCTGTGACCTGTGATACCTAAAAAATATCAGAGAACAGCAGTCTTTCAGGCTCATGTGCAGCTCTGACTGAGGTTCACATTTCTTTCACTTACATTCCTTTGTCCAGTGTTTAGCTGTTACTTATTTTTTTCAGTGAAATCACTACCACAATAGAAAAATCCCCCTTTTCATCAGCCATGCTAAACAAAAAATATTAAAAATCAACAACATGGAATCTTATACCTCTAATACACATATAATAGCCTGTTTAGGGATTCAACCTTGCAAATTATCCTTCAGATTAGGATTTAGAAAAAAAATAGTAATGTTGTTAATAAGAACTTCCTTATTACAATATATAAGATAGAAAAACATAAACACCTCCAATGGTTTATGTTATGCTACAAACCTTCCAACAGTCAGAATTAAAATTAAAACCAAAGCAAATAGGCACTGTCAAGTTACCCCACTCCCCACTTGGCTATTACTAGACTTCTTGCACTGTCCTGTGAAGCATCTGGTGCTTGCTGCTCTGAAGGCAAGGACATTGCCTATGCAATACCATTGTTCTGATTGTCTCCCATACTCTTTATGGCTTTGTATGCAACAGCTAGAGAAATTAAATAATTTAATTTTGTCACTTAAATGCAAACAGAGTTTTTATCACTTAACTAAAAACTGGATTTCCATTTCAGTGAAAACAACAATTCATTGAGTTAGCACTGTGCTAAAGACAGTAAACCTTATAGACAAGAGGGAGGAAAATGCTTTTTGCAACACCTCTGAATTATAGAGGACATATTGCATCAAAACACTGCTGGGCAGCACTTAGAAAATGCTAAATAAAAAAAAGACAAATTGAAAGACATAAAAAACCATATCCTGCTATGAAGCTTAACGTAATATTCCCATAGATGCCAACAAATAACTCTATCACAGTGTGGCCGGTTTGGGGCCAAAGGCAGAACATTTGACGATCACACCAGATTATAAGATTCCAAAATTAAACCACTTCACAGTAGTGACTATCATAAAAAGTTGGGGTAGATTTTGTAAACCATGTATAATAAAGCTTTGTAAATTAATGTAGAGATCCTTAATCTATGATCCCCCTTAAAGCCAATGAAAAGTTGTTGAGAAAAACCTGAAAGTTCCATTCTAGCTGCAGCATTATTAAGCAAAACACCTAGCAGATGTAAAATAAAAAGCCCAGTAGCTGACAAAACTCCCTTACATTGTGTACTAGTGCCACAGTTTTGTCTGCATATGTATTTTGCTGTTTTCATTCACATGTAATTGTAGTTCCTATTCACTTAAAGCTTTGAAAATCTCTGGGAGTTGTAGAAAGCATAAATTTATTAACTGAGTTGTCCTGTCAGGATTGAGATTGAAGGGTGACTCCATTTTTCCATACGCCACATCCTATAACAGAAGTATGCAGTTCTGTATTTCAGTAATTCTTTGTTCAGGGATGTTGAAGAACAGTTGTATTGAATATATATCTATTTACAATATGTCAGTCAAAGCCTCTAAATATAATAACATTAAGCTTGAGCAACATTCTTGCAGGGCAATACCTCTTTAGTAAACACTCATAGATGGATTTTGGAGGCTGTTTCTCTTTGCAGTAAAGAGCCAAGGCTACATCTATCACTGTTCACAACAAATAAGATCTAGGACAGCTGATGTTCCTTTATAGGTGACAGCCTCAGCTCTATTTTAGAGCTTAGAAAAAAAAAACACAGACCTTGAATTAGTTCACATAATCATTTTGACACTGCTGAAATCTATATAACACTGATGAGCTATTTCACTTGTCCTACTCATGTGGAAGAACCCTGAAGCCTGGAGTAGTTAGTATACGATTTCACATGCTTTCCACCATCACATTCCCCCTTCAGCACAATCATTTACTGTCTTTCACTCTAAAGGTTTATTAATTTGATCCAGGGCAAAGGATAGGTAGTATGTTCCACAAGTTAATAAAGTTTATAAAGCACTAGGGGATCTACTTGGATAAGAATCATCACAGAAATGCAAGGTTGAATCAGACCAAAACCAGCTGCTAATGCCAGAGATGTAAAACTCATTTAGAAATTAGAAGGGGTGTCTGAGCAAGCAGACCAAATGGAAATGTTGTATTATGAGACACAGGTGCAAAGACTTTTACCCTAAGTTAAGGTTAGGCTTTTAAGGCTTAAAAAGAAAGTACTATGAAATGCACCTGAGGTGAGTTTTGGAAGGATACTCAGACACAATGAATGTGCTGATCATAAGAATTTAGAAATGAAGGAGTAGGAGGTTCCAGCTGAAAAAAAATATTTTAAAAAATATTTAAACACTGAGGCTCTATCAACATTATAAGATGGGAATTAAAATAGAAGTGACAAAGTTCAGGAGCTTTAAAAGAGCACTGTATAATCCAATGATGATTGAAAGAGTAGCCTGCAAGCCAGCCTGAGCAGATGCATCAGAGTTATGGTTGTGTGCTCAGCATGGTTCTGGACTAGTAGTCACATGCAGACTTAGTAACAACATATCCATATGTGTAACAGCATTCGTCAGTAAAACACTAATATTCAAAATGAACAAATGAATGAAAACACTAACTTTACTGCACTTCAAGATAACTCCACTGGTTCAGGTGGAGGATTTTTTGTAAATAAATTGGGTGATGTGACAAGTGTTATTACAGTGCCATCTAGTGCGAATGAGGGGTTTGAATAAGGATGGCAAATGGGTGAAATCTTTGCAGCCCACTGCCTGCCCAGGAAGGGGAAAGCCTCTCTACTGGGGCCATGGTAGCTAGAGAGGCCATCCTGCTTCCTGCAAGGAGTTAGGGGATCTGGCTCAGAGTGCAATTAGAAAAATTTTTGATTCTTGCTTTCGGGTGAATTGTTACTCTGAGTATCAGTGTCATGCATTTAGCATTTTTAAGTACCTGGATTACGAGCTGGGGCCCTTTTCTCCATGATAGTCACTTGCTCCTCCCTCAGTCACACAACTGAGAAGAGCTTTGTGCTGACACACAGAAAATGCTCTGAACATGAGAAAATATAACTCTGATTTGCCTGAATAAAAGGCTATAATTGTTCATGAAATGCTTGCTACAATTCCCAGTTTGTACTCAGGCTCTGGCCAGCTTTGTACCTGCAACTGCTCAGAGATATAGGAAGCCTATTTCTCTCATGATACTTCAAATACTGACAAGGTGGTTGATGCATCAGATGACAAGCTGAGAAGAATAAGAGAAACGGTTAACTGTGAGTGTTGCATCTGTTAAATTCTAAAGTGAAACTCTTAGACTTAACTGTACCACGGGGTTTTGTAAACTCTTTGAGGAGGAGATACCAATCCCATCTGCTCACAAAGCTACAAAGAAAGCCTGATTAGTTATTATGCTTGCAGGTGACCTGGGAGCATTTCAATCAGATCCCCAGGGGAACTCCATGAAGGAAGCGCCACTCCAAAATGCTGGCTTCATTACAGAATTTTCTATTCCACCTTTTGTAAGGACAGATTTGGGTCCAAAATCAGAATGTTCGTTCAAAACTTTGCCACGCAAGTGACAAATACTCATTAAATCCACAGTAGTTTCCATGTGAACCCTGGAGACAAAAAATAAGTTCTAAGGCACAGCTGCCATACCAGCTTCAGAGCAGTTTTGTTAATTTAACTTCATTTGACATTATCGAGTCTTGTATAAATTTTGTAGGCAATACAGAACAGCATAAAACTTCCTATAAAAATTCTCAGAGAATTGCTTTGTGACATGTGGGCTTTCCCTGCTACTTCACAGAGAATGGCATCCAGAATGAACATCTTGAGCAAGTACAGGAGGTGCAATTCCACTAAGAGTGCACCTTCTAGCAGGACGGTATGAACAAGCTTCACTCTCTTGCTATACCCACTGCTGCTCACCTTTTGATGTCAGAGCACTGCAGCCTGAGAGATACAGGCAATGAATTAAATTTGCTTTACATGAAATGCGAAAATTCCTTTTGAAATCACAAACCACAAATCAGGAGCAGTACACTTGTCTCCCTTCCTGCTTACACACAGACATGCACCCATACACGTGTCCACTTTAGTTTGTAAGAGAAGTAAATTATTCAATTACTACCTGCCAAACAACCAGAATGCCTGCAGAAATGTTTTCTACATTGCTTTACTTCCTTAAGGTCTTTCATGGAATGATGATTCATAAAAATAATGGTTTCATTGGATGGTTTCAATGTCCAAAAGCCAAAACAGGGAAGACATATTTGTTTGGACATTTCTGGTCCTGACCTGTCCAGAGACTTGTTTTAGCCTCTGCTCGAACTACACTTGAAACTATCCTTCCTGTAAACAGAGAAGAAATCCAGCATTTTTATTCTTCCCTAGCTCCTTCCACTTAGACATTCTGTATAGAGAGGTCCCACATAAATCCCAAACCCTTTGTTTTGCCATTTATGGTTCCCTAGAGTCATATTACAATAGCTTTGATTAAAATACAAACCAAGTAAGTAATTGCAGGCTTTTTAATTTTACAGTGTCAGTTTGTCATTGTAATGGATATGTTAGAACACAAAAGTCTCTTAATGAATTAAAGTAAATGCATATTTAGAAGGACTTAAAACTGCCCATGACCAGCAACCACATACACTCACACAAAAATAAGAGAGGGAGAACAACTTTTCTTGTCAACGACACAAACCCCCAGTAAAAATTATGAACTGTATGTCCTCCTGACTACAGCTCTCAAAGTGCCCTGTGGCTTCATTGAATATCACTAAGCAGAACTCTTACATACTTATTTTGAAAAAGTCCTTCCATCCATATGTATCCATAATACTGGAAAAAGTTATTTTTACAACAGCGTTGAATAGAAAATAAAAAGGAAATCACTCAATTAATATTGTTTGTCCCCTCCAATCTGTAACATCTCATCTTAAAAGAATACTTACATTTCAGGGATGTTTGTTTCCAGGAAGCAGATACTTGTTTTCCCTTCTGCATGTTGTTCATCATTCAGTGTGCTTTTCACAAAGACACAGTGAAAAGCATATTGTAGTGGAAGTGCTGGAATACCATTTTTATTGGCATTTATGAGAAGATCTAATCATACTTGGACTGCCACTGTGATAAGCAAAGTAAACCCAAGTATCATTAAGGAAATTGATAAATTTTTTCTGACACACACTCCAAACAAGTAGGAAATCTATTTTGACAGCTGTTGTAAATAGCAAAATGCAGCGTTGAATATTTTTTGTTATTTAAAAAGGACAGAGGAGTAAAATAATCATCAGGGATTTGCACACATATTACAAAAGTAATATAGGCTGGTAGAGAGCATTTCATAGAGGAGGGACCCGCTCCCACTCCATCTCTACTACCAGTCTTTTAAAGCAACAATAGGGAACAGCAGACCTACAGTGTCACTGTTGCAGTCATACCACAGAGTGTTTATGCATTGTCAATACCACTAGCTATTATTCTTCAAATAACATGTACCAGATTTAAACTGAACTGTAAAGTTGAACACCACTTTTTCCTTCCACTTTGTGCACAAAAATTACATGCATATGTGTGCACGCAGACTAGTAAATGCAGAAATGAATGCAAATTTTATCCCTTTCAGGGAAGGCATTTCTGGGCATTGGAAAAGAAACAGAACTTTAACAAAAAAAAAAGAAGAAGAAGAAGAAAAGACCAGAAACAAAATATGTTTTTTCCCATATTCCGGAGCTACCAAGGCAGGAGCAGGGCCTTCTTCATGGCCCATTGCTCCCCTCCCAGTGTCTCTTGGTGTATACACGACTTGTAAAGATTACTGGTTTGCTGGTCTCTGCTTTCCATGGCAAAGCAATTTCTCCACCTGAAAAAAGCAGAATACCACACTAAGCTGTTTAATGCAGCTGTAACTCTTGCCAGTTTGCCAAGTTGCACTGTCAGAATGACTCATTTTTTTTCCCTGATTTTAAATTAAATCCTCAGACGTGACAAGCACCTGCAATTCCTAACGATTAGAAAGCAGGAAGTATTCAGTAACTCTTACATCCCAGCTCTGAGATCATAAGCTTACTCCACGCTCTAAAGACTTTAATGGCTTTTCCTTAGCATTTATACATCAGCCTTTTAGGAAAGTGTTTTCCATTTCTGAAAGATGCAGCTCTGACTGGACCTTGGCAAACAGAGCAGCAGGGCAGGGTGACACTGCATTTGGAAATAGGAGATACACATTTATACTCTCCATCTTCTTTCCATAGGGCTTCTCCCGCACTGACTAAACATACTCCAAGATGATGTCATCCTGCTACTTTCTACCCACATCCCAAACCCTTTTTTTGGGTTTGCAGCTCTTTAATAGTGTCAATACCACTCCACTGTAGCCCCCAAGTTTTACTGAAATTACTAATTACTTACATTGGTGACTACATTGAGTGAAACTCCAATTCAGCAAACACTCGTGCACCTACTTGATTTGAAGTATGCACATGGCCCAATTGAATTCAGTGAAGTGAAGCATATGTATAAATGCAGGGTAAGGGCTAAGAATGAATGCAAAGTACATTTACTGG